>NC_092167.1:41713864-41743864 GCF_045791955.1 Oncorhynchus clarkii lewisi | reverse complement strand
CATTTCTCAATGTAAACATCAAACCATTTCTAAAGACTGTTGACATCTAGTGGAAGCGATAGGAACTGCAAGCAAGTGCCTTAGAAATCTAGATCCACATAGAAAACCCATTGAAAAGAGAGTGACCTCAAAAAAAAAACACAAAAAAAATCCTGTATGGTTTGTCCTCGGGGTTTCGCCTGCCAAATAAGTTCTGTTATACTCACAGACATACTTTTAACAGTGTTAGAGTGTTTTTTATCCAAACATACCAAGTATATGCATATCCTAGCTTCTGGGCCTGAGTAGCAGGCAGTTTACTTTGGGCACGCTTTTCATCCGGACATGAAAATAGTGCCCCCTAGCCTTAAAAAGTTTTTAAGTGGAGAGCTATTTAGACTAAACATGCCAATTACAGTGGAGTAGTTTCACAAATAAACTTGTGTATCTTTTCAGCCTCTGTCTTCCTGTAGATAAGACTCAATTTAATTACATGTTGTTTTATTTAACCTTTATTTAACCTTTATTTCAGTTGAGAACAAATTCTTATTTACAATGACAGCCCGCCCTCCAAGTGTCATTGGCTCATTACTCTTAATGTGAGCTCCAACATACACTCATGCAAGCGGACACGCGAGCATATACACACACACACACACATACACACACACACACACACACAAACACACACACACACACACACACACACACACACACACACACACACACACACACACACACACACACACACACACACACACACACACACATATTACCCACCTACCTCTTTCTCACATGTCACTCAAAGGTGCTTACCCTTTCCTCATTAGCAAACACAGTGCTGTACACTCTTATGCCGCATGTCCATGGAGAATTACCACACTAGTGTGTTGTCAGTTTTTTATGTTAATGTGCACTCTGTTTCCATAGCTAGGGCTGACAGTGAGACTTGTGAAGGGCAGAATCAACAACCTGTGCATAGTCAAATCAGTTGCTTTGTGTGAATGTGTTCAAATGAACAGTTAGCCATTGTTATGTAAACGTTAGCTGAAAAGTACCAGTGGCCTGGCTTTGGCTCCAAGTCAGAGCAGGTCTGCCGGAACCATGGCCCAGTGAGACGGTGTGCCGGCCCCTTTAGATGGAAACAGAGCCATTTGGGTAAAACACTGGGGGAAATCCTGTATAGAAATTCGGCATTTAGGCATTTTCACACATAGTTTTGAGCTGCAGTTCCAGTCAGTTAGATGTTACATTCTATTTTATTTCAATTTTGGTCCAGTTGGTTTCACATTGCCGAATGTCAAACGACCTATGATGCCTAAACAAAATCACGTGTTCATGCAAGTAGTTTATTGGATTAAAATGCTCCATCAATGATTATTGTGTCCCAAACATAATATTACTTGCACTTTGGTATTCCAACAACATGAGGGAGAAAACAGCACTGCTCACAGAATGTGAATGTTTCATAAATATCAAGTAATTGTACTTTGTGCATTTCACAACATTTTCACAAAACCACTAATACTGCTCACATCTGGTTCATTTCCTATGTTTAGGCCGAACTGTGTTGTCACCTGCAGCGAACTGCACCCCGGTACAAATAGAATCGGATCGGGACCCTCTTTTTGAGTGAACCACAGTGCGTTGTTTAGTGCACTGTGCGGGTGGAGTGTTCACACAAGTCCAAATGAACCAACTAAGGGGGAAAACGTGCCAGAGTTCGTAAAGAACGCTCCAAGCCAATTTGGTGTCTCATAGTAGTCATATAGTAGACATATAGTATTCCTATAATAATCATTAGGCGGTAATATAGTAGTCCAATAGTAGTCATTTAGTAGTCCCAACATAGTCATATAGTAGCCCCAACATAGTCAAAAAGTAGTCTCATAGTAGTCATATAGTAGACATATAGTGGTCCTATAGTAGAAATATAGTAGTCCTATAGTAGTCCGATAGTAGTCCTATGGTAGAAATATAGTAGTCCTATAGTATAAATATAGTAGTCCTATAGTAGTCCGATAGTAGTCCTATAGTAGAAATATAGTAGTCCTATAGTACTCCTATAGTATAAATATAGTAGTCCTATAGTAGTCCTATAGTAGTCCTATTGTAGAAATATAGTAGTCATATAGTAGTCCTATAGTAGTCTGATAGTAGTCCTATAGTAGAAATATAGTAGTCCTATAGTAGTCCTATAGTAGTCCTATAGTAGAAATATAGTAGTCCTATAGTAGTTTTATAGTAGTCCTATATTAGTCCTATAGTAGTCCCAACATAGTCATATAGTAGCAATATAGTAGCAATATAGTAGTCCTATATATAGTAGTCCTATATTAGTCCTATAGTAGTCCTATATTAGTCCTATATTAGTCCTATAGTTGCAATATAGTAGTCTTATAGTAGTCCTATAGTAGTCATATAGTAGTCCTATATTAGTCATATAGTAGTCCTATATTAGTCCTATAGTAGTTCTATATTAGTCCTATATTAGTCTTATAGTTGTCCTATAGTAGTCCTATAGTAGTCCCATATTAGTCCTATAGTAGTCCTATATTAGTCCTATAGTAGTCCTATATTAGTCCTATAGTAGTCCTATAGTAGCAATATAGTAGTCCTATAGTAGTCCTATAGTAGTCCTATTTTAGTCCTATATTAATCCTATAGTTGTCCTATATTAGTCCTATAGTAGTCATATAGTAGTCCTATAGTAGTCCTATATATAGTAGTCCTATATTAGTCCTATATTAGTCCTATAGTAGTCCTATATATAGTAGTCCTATATTAGTCCTATAGTAGCAATATAGTAGTCCTATAGTAGTCCTATATTAGTCCTATAGTAGACATATAGTAGTCCTATATTAGTCCTATAGTAGTCATATAGTAGTCCTATATTGGGCCTATATTAGTCTTATAGTAGTCCTATATTAGTCCTAGAGTAGTCCTATATTAGTCCTATAGTAGTCCTATAGTAGTCATATAGTAGTCCTATATTAGTCCTATATTAGTCCTATATTAGTCCTATATTAGTCCTATAGTAGACCGATAATTGTCCTATAGTAGTCCTATATTAGTCCTATAGTAGTCCTATATTAGTCCTATATTAGTCCTATATTAGTCCTATATTAGTCCTATAGTAGACCGATAATTGTCCTATAGTAGACCGATAATTGTCCTATAGTAGTCCTACAGTACTTCTATAGTAGTCCATTAATTGTTATATAGTAGTCCTTTGGTAGTTCTATAGTAGTCCTATGTTATTCCTATATTAGCCCTACAGTACTCTGATAGTAGTCCTATAGTAGTTCAACGATAATCGTTTAGTGGTCCTATAGTAGTTCTCTGTAATATTGTTTGTATGTGATATCGATAATGTTCCTGATTCATAAGGGTTTTGCTTTTTCCATATACTTTACTGTACCGCTGAAAAATTCACTTTTCCACATTCATCCTATTACATCCATAAACATATTCACTCAAAGTCCCATCAACCTGCATATTCCGTATGAGCTGTCTCTCCCATCTCTTCTCCCAGCAGTCTATCCTCTCCCATCTCCCCTGTCTGTCTCTGAGTCTCAGACGGTGAACGCTGTGTCATGTCCCAGGGGAGGGGCAGGTGTGCAGGACGACATCTACCTGAGACTCTGTGCGTGTCTCTGCATGTGTTGTGAGTGGGTGGGACCCCCTGCACGCAGGGAATAAGGCTGAATTAAAAGGGATTTAATGGAGCCAAGTGGCAGAGACGTGGGTTTCCAAACTCTGATTGCCAGGCCGGCTCCCTATAATGAGAGGAATTACAGAGCTGATGGTGTTAGATTAGAGCGTCTTAGAGAACGCAGAACACAAAGAGGGGTGGAAAGCTGGAAAAGAGGGAGATGGAGAGAGAGCGAGAGAGAGAGAGGATTGAAGGCTGGGTTGGAAATGCGTTATGCGTTTGATTCTGCTCCAGGCCTGAGATAGAGAAAGAGAGGGAGAAGAAGAGCAGGAGGGAGGGGAGGAGAGAGCAGGGAGGGAAACGGAGGGAGCCTGGAGGGGAAAGGAGGGAGGAGAGGAGGGAGCAGGAAGGGGAAAGGAGGGAGGAGAAGAAGGGGTAGGGAGGGGAAAGGAGGGAGGGGAGGAGGGAGCAGGGAGGGGAAAGGAGGGAGGGGAGGAGGGAGCAGGGAGGGGAAAGGAGGAAGGGGGGGAGGGAGTAGGGAGGGGAGGAGGGAGCAGGGAGGGGAAAGGAGGGAGGGGAGGAGAGAGCAGGGAGGGGAGGAGAGAGCAGGGAGGGGAGGAGGGAGTAAGGATGGAGCAGGGAGGGGAAAGGAGGGAGGGGAGGAGGGAGCAGGAAGGGGAAAGGAGGGAGGGGAAGAAGGAGTAGGGAGGGGAAAGGAGGGAGCAGGAGGAGACAGGAGGGAGGAGAGGAGGGAGCAGGAAGGGGGAGGGAGCAGGGAGGGGAGGACAGAGCAGGGAGGGGAGGATGGAGCAGGGAGGGGAGGATGGAGCAGGGAGGGGAGGAGGGAGCAGGGAGGGGAGGAGGGAGCAGGGAGGGGAGGAGGGAGCATGGAGGGGAGGAGGGAGCAGGGAGGAGAGGAGGGAGCAGGGAGGGGAGGAGGGAGCAGGGAGGAGAGGAGGGAGCAGGGAGGGAGGAGGGAGCAGGGAGGGGAGGAGGGAGCAGGGAGGGGAGGAGGGAGCAGGGAGGAGAGGAGGGAGCAGGGAGGGAGATAGAGAGAAGAAGAAGATAATAAATATCCACATTCCTGTCACTTTGCAGAAAAGAGAAGCTTTTGGTTATTAAATCGGTGACAGCGTCTGACAGTGATATGGCTCCATTTGTCGCAGTCTTGTCTCGGCGACGACTGGAATTAAAGAGAGCCCAAGTGTCAGAGAGTGGCGACAGGTGTTTGTGTACCCTGAACATTAATGTGATACATACTTATCCATATATTGTCACGCTGAACATCTTTTCATTGGATTGCATCAGTAAAGCTTTTTTGGCTTGGGTGACAAGCACCTTCAGCTGGAATGAGGTTTGGAATGCTGTCAAATCTTCTATGTAATGCATGTTATCATGGCATGTGATCATGCATATTTCACATTTTCTGAATTTTGATATCTGTCCATGATATCCACCTATATATAGTTTAAAAAATCTCACAAAATGTCAAATCTATAGCTACCTTTTTTATGATGTAATGTAACATATGTTACGATCATGTCGTGTGTGACATTGCATATCACATGTTCAGATATCTGATGGCTGTCCAAGGCGTCCACAAATATAGTCCATTCACCTTTAACAGACTCCACGGAACTGAGCAGAACCTGTGAGTGCTCTGAGCATGTATCTGTATCTGATTCACCAGTATTTGTGACAAATCATTGTAACGTGCTTTATCACTACATCATCTAACCATCTTGATCATCTTCTATTCTCCATCTAAATAATGACATGGCTGTATCAGATGTATTAGCTCTATCCGCAATGAACGACTATGGCGAGGAGTTTTCCTCTAGATAATAAACACTTTGTTTAAAGTTCTCAGTATCAGGGACAAGCCATTATTCTTCCATCCGTCATTCATCTCCATTTGAATTCATCTGACACTGCCTGCAGAGCATCATCAGTGTCATTGGCAGGGGTGGCGGGTTTGACTGGCAAGCCCCACCACCAACCACCTGTTAAGTGCTCTCCTCCTTCCCTCTATGGTCTCCTCCCTTCATCACTCCTCAGTGTACCCACTAGCTTCTCTCAGGCAGATGTGATCAGCAGGCGTTGATATTTTCTAAACCCGGGCCATCTTTGATTAGACAAGAGCCCTGGAGTCAGGAAGACATGATCCGTCAGGTGGAGATCCCAACCGGAGGTGGAGGAAGTAGACTGTGACCTATCTCCGCACACACACACGCACACGCACACACAAACGCAAACACGCACACGCACAAGGAACATACACACACGCACAAGAAACATACACACACACGCACGCACACGCACACACACACACACACACACACACACACACACACACACACACACACACACACACACTTACACACACAGTCTCTCTTTCTACCAGAAGGATCTCCCATACTAGCTTTTCCTCTACCAGTGTCAGAATCCACTCCTGAGTATTTGACAAACACTGAAGTGCCTTTTCGGGCCCTGGTAATTGTTTGCGGAGTGAAGGGCGATTGTACGCCTGTTCTCCTGGTTGGTGAGACAATTTTTAATTGCGGAAGAGTTGGTGCTGAGAGCGGCGTGGCTAGGTGCTTTACACAATGCAGCTCTGATTGTGGTGGCCAAACAATGGCGCAGTGATTTCGGGACCACTTGCATCCTGATTGCCGCACAGCTTCTTCTTCAGAAGTTAAGATACCAACGAACCCCATGACCATCCCTTCCACTCAACCACCCTTGTCTGGCATAGTGTGTCAGTGTGATGAAGTCAAGTGCTTAATGATTCTAGCTCTGCATGCAGGCTTTGTTGTCTAAACAGGGCTTAGTGTTTTCGCTAATGGACTAGGGGTTGGATTCCTCAATAATCCTGACACAATACCTCCTTAGCTCTTTAAGAAATAGACATTTTCCCCCAGCTGTGTTGATTAAAATGCTAGCTCAAAAAATTACTTCAGCATTAAAAGTCTTTGGGCAAACCTATCAATTGAAGGCTCCAGAGGCTAATCGGAGGATAGACACTGGGCCATATTGCCTGATTGGCCAGTCACAGGCAGAAAGCAGCAGCTGACTGGCTGGTCCAGACTGATACGGCTGGGCGGACTGCCAACGCTCCACTCGGACAGGAGTGATGGATGACGGTGGCACCCCTCGCCAGAATGGAGTTTTCCTCCCCTAACCACACATACCTGACACACACCCGTTCACCCTCCCGATTCAAACACGACCCTGTGTCGCACCCGACAGCTGCATTTTGTTTCTCATTCTGAACTCTTGGCCCTGCCACTGGCATCCATCTTGGTTTAACTCCCTCGTCCTCATATGACTCCAGCCTCAAGTTCAGTCAGCATTCGGTTTTAGTACGAACGTTTTTATCTTCAATAGTCACAGTTTCAAATTCAAAACTGTTGACCCCTTCTCAATGGGATCATCCTGGCCTGTGTCTCGCTGTGTGTTTCTCTCACACATGCTAATGTTGCTACAAGCAAAGGTTTCTGTCAGGCTTGTCCAACCAAGGGAAATGTAACCGTGGGTAACATAGCTAGGCGCTGGGTTAATGAGGCCTCTCTACTCAGATCATCAATAGGAAAACATCAAACCCACAGAAAGACAGACAGAGACACAAACAATCTGTTTTGCTCCACAGGTGATCCGTATTCACTGGTAGGGCACTCAGCGGGAGGGCCGGAGCTCAATGTTTATTGACAGAATACGGTCCGACAAAATATATAATTAAAGCTAGAATCTACAGTTGGGACAATAACAAAGCGGACACCAAACCTCTGTTTTGGTAAAAAACCCTAAGGGATAGGCCTGGAGAAATGTAACCCCTCTAAAATTCAGAGACGGACCTATGGATGCAAGGACTGACTATCCATGACATCACAATGATAGTTTTAACCATGTTTTGAGGCTATACAGCTGGGGTAGGCAACGAGATTCAGCCGCGGATCGATATTTGTCGGAGAAGATGGACTAGGAGCCGGAACATAATTCTAATAATTTCTACACTGCAAATTGACTACAACTAATCACAAGAATAGATTGTATTTGAAAATACCAATTATTTTATTTCTTGATTACTTTGAGACACGATCACATACTGTATATTTTCTCATGGGAACACTTGGGGGACATAGTTCCTAAATTAAACTCATTCTTATCTGAATTCCTGATTATTATTATATTTTTTTTTTTACCAAAACAACAAAAATTTACCCCCAAAATTTTTGTACGTTTTTTTGCTAAAAAGGGGGCCCCAAAAAAGCCACTGGTAGGATGCTGTTGCCGACCCCTGCTATACAGTGTTCATTTACATTTACATTGTTTACGAACATTAGAGTAAAACAAGCTTATATTTTGGGTTCTGATGGGGTATGACAGTTGAACTCGAGGAATTTAAGTTATATTCTTCAGAAATCAATGGGTATAAATCATTAATTGATGCTTCCAAAAATGGATGAAGCAACTGCGGATTCTAACTTTAAAGGGATATTGTGTTACAATGTAATTCTACTTTTTCCATCCTCCATTTGATTGTAATAGTTTGATCGTATTAGTTTGATTCACAGAGCTCCAAGGGCATATGTCCAAATACTTCATAAACTCTCAGCACTCCAATTGAACAGTGTATGAGTTCTGTGTGTGTGCAAGTGCATGTGTGTGTGTGCCTTCTTGCTTGCGTGCACATTTGTGTGTGTGTGTGTGTGCGCGAGTGTGTGTTTGGGACAGAGGGGGCCAATATGTAATCAAACAGAAGTAATTAAGGGAGAGACACAATTGAATTGAAGTTGGACATTTGGGCATGATAAACAGAAACAGTCATGTAGTATCTCATCTATCAATCAGGGAGCAGGGTAGGTTCCTGCCTGAGCACAGGCCATTCTGGAGACGGGCTTCCTCCACCTCATTTAACCATTACCATCTATTACTGGAGTAGGATATGAATAGGATGAAGTTGCCCCTAGTGGCTTAAGGCTTTATCAGAGTACCAAATGTGTATGCACAGCGGTGTTCTAGAATATTGAACAATTGGCATTCAAATTTTTGGAATTCTCAGCGCAGCTCAAGCAATTTCTCAGACTGGCATCGCATTCAAATGAACAGAGGGTGCGTACCGGGAGACGCGTTGGTTGGGAATTGTGGGGAGGTGTGGGTTTGAGTTGTCCGTCCACGGCGTATGGTGGTCTCAGAGCGGCAGACTATCGCATCTCAGCATCTGTGTGCTATGATTTACGCTTTAGGCACAAATCTCAGACCGATTGTGTGTTTGGTTCCCTAATGGTGTAGGTTAGGATATGGGTAGGGTAAGATGACTCTACATCTGTGCCTTCAAGAGTGTTACGGGACCAGTTTTAAAAAACTAAAACGCTAAGAAAATATTTCAAAGCAATATCGGCTGGTACTTTCAGGAACAGTTTATCAAAATAGCACTCATGTTTAAGCATAAGGTTCTTGATAGATGGTACGTTTTGTGCATAATTCCATTGTCACTCTCACACCTTCGAACAACAATTGATTCACCATGGCAACTGCTTATTTATATGCTACGAATACGCTTATATCCGAGCAAAATATCAACCTCAAGGCATCAGAATTTAATTAGGCTAGAGTGGAAACCAGACGCAAGTCGACATTCTGCGTTATTTGTGGGGAAGCGCAGAAGCAGCCAGGGGTTGAGTGAATGATAAAATTGCAGGTAAGGAGCCTGTGTGTGGGTGGACGGGGCGAGGGGGAGAGGAGGAGGGGTGGAGGAGGAGAGGGGGCAGGCTGCGTGGGAAGATCAGGCAGTTTCTCCTCCTTGCCGTGGAGAGGAGAGAGGAGCAATGGGCCAGGAGTGGCAGATCATCCAACATCTGATGCAATTAGTAGGGTGTCCAAGCACTCTGCCCAGAGTGGGTGAAAACGTGCTTTGGTGATGAAATTTCACTTCCTTGTGTTATAATTGAGCAATAAGGGACGAGGAGGTGTGGTGTATGGCCATATACCACACCTCCTCGTGCCTTATGGCTTAATTATAACATAAAGAACTGAAACCAGGTGTCTTATTGCCATTATATACTTGTTACCAACGTAATTAGAGCAATACAAATAACTGTTTTGTCATACCCGTGGTATATGGTCTGATATGCCAAGGCTGTCAGCCAATCAGTATTCAGGGCTCAAACCACCCAGTTTTTAAAATACATTTTACCATGACTAATATGATTAGAGCTATCTCGGCGCAACTTCTAAGGATTTTACATGTTGTGGTGGTCGTTTTCAAAGTTGTTTCCACAGGTCATAAAAAGCAAATTTAGCATGACAGAAGCTGAATTAAATGTAAAAGCACAGTTTCTAAACCCGGAGGCGTAACATCGAGAGACTTCCGGGGACGCTCATGAAACAGACCAAACAGGCCAGGCCGGGGTTTGGGGTTTGGGGTTTGGGGTTTGAGAAGTCAATGAGAGGAAGTGAAAAATTCTTAGTTGTTAATTTTTTCGAAATCTAAAGACACAACCTAGATTGGAGCCCATGTCTTAAGTAGTTGAACTTGTTATTACTCCAACCTCGTGAAAGTGACAAACTGACACGTTTTCCTTTTTGTCCAAAACGACTTTATATTGAAGGAGAGAGTGTCTTTGACTGCCTGCATACAGTATTCACAGTTTTCACAGTTCGGCACGAGACACCCGTTAGACACGATGACGTGTGAGCTTAGCTAGCCAGCGTCGCCATGACATCACCTACAAGTGTGATCGCGGATTTCTATTGGAGAAGCAGGCTTAAACTATCTTCATACTATACGGTCTTTGTTAAAGTCTTTGGAAATAAAGACCTTGTGGTACACTCAGCGCTCCACTGACATTTCACAGAGATCCGCTTGTTTTTGTGAGATCTTAGAATTCGCATGAATATGAAAAGCGTATACTAAAATATGAAAATACTACATTTCATGTCTCAAAATCTATTTGACCTGTATATTGTATGTGTCATGTGGATTCAAGAAGAAATATGACAAGTTCAACTGGAAAGTGAGCCTGTCAGGTAGCCTTCATTCTCGCACAGCACCTAGACTAGCTGATGCAATGCTCTTCTCGGGGGGGGGGGGGGGGGGGGGTAGGGAGAGAGGGTAGAGGGGGTAGGGAGAGAGAGATAAAACATTTTGCCCAGTGTGTTTTTGTTGGTGTGTTTTTTTTGGACAGATCTAAGGGCTAACTTCCATGATCACTTTGATGATTCCATTTCATTCGTGAGCTTTGTCTGCACAGTTCCTGTTGCATCAATTAATTATTTCTGAAATTAGGGGAAAGGGGAGGGACTGTGTCAGATTTCCGTCTCTTGAAAAGATGCTTGTTTTCCACCAAACGTTAATTAGTTACAATTCTCTCTTTGTTGAATGACAAGATGTGTTTTTATTGTTTGAACAGAAAAGAGAAAGCAGGCAAAGCATCTGATTTGTGATCTTGACGGAGCCCACTCGCAAGGTGCAGGTGAACGCAGTCCTCTTTAATTAAAAACCTTGTATTGTTTTAGGTATGTTCATTCTTACAGTGAATAAAGCATGCTGCCTAACTCTGTCTCCTCTGAGTTTACATTGTCTGACTGTTGACTGTGTGTGTCAAAAGTTGTCTATGCTTTTGATTGACATTGCTTACTAGAGGGAAAGTTTGGGGGCTTTTATTTTGCCTTGTAAGTGTCCTGACAGAGTCAATCAACAGTTACAGCTCTTGATGCCTGCAAAACAGGACGAACGCACGCACACATACACAAACACACACATACACAAACACACACATACACAAACACACACATACACAAACACACACATACACAAACACACCCATACACAAACACACCCATACACAAACACACACATACACAAACACACACATACACAAACACACCCATACACAAACACACACATACACACACATACACAAACACACCCATACACAAACACACCCATACACAAACACACCCATACACATACACAAACACACACATACACAAACACACACATACACACACGTACACAAACACACACATACACAAACACAGACAAACACACACGTACACAAACACACACATACACAAACACACACATACACAAACACACACATACACACACGTACACAAACACACACAAACACACACGTACACAAACACACACATACACAAACACACACATACACAAACACACACATACACAAACACACACATATGCGCTAATGGCTTAATAAGACAAATCACTGTAGATTCCATAGATTTTTTGTTTCCAGACCCCTTGCTCATATTCAGAACTATTAGTGTGTACAGTAGCCGAACTCTGCAACCCTGTATTAGCTCGTTGTTGGCCTCCCCTTTTGGAAACCTGGTGTTTTGTCCAGCGCTGTCCGACATTATTGGAAATCGAAGAGAAGCTCTGTCGAGACCTCCCTAATTGCTTGGGGAGTTCCATAGGGCCAGTGACCCTAAAAAATGGGGGGAGAGGAAATAAGAGAACCACATCACTTGGACCGTGGACAAAACTAACATACCCAAAATGCCAATGTATCAATTTTTCTACTACTCATTTTCGGGAGTACTCCCAGACTGTCTAAATTGGGCAACCTAGTGGTGCATGGATTATTGTGGTGATAAGGCAATAGACTGAAATAGACTAGAGTCAGCACAGTCGATTAGTCATTGTATTAAGGAGATGCGATGGCACCAGTACAGTACAAAGAGAGAGGCCTGCGGGGCAGGTATTAAAGGAAAATCATCCCCGGATGATGCATTTTACATCATAGGATGCAAAACGCAGCAGCATATGATGCAAAATGCATCATACGTGGATGATTTCTGTATTTTGAAAGTTTAGTGCTGACAAAAAAATGTTTTGAACTATGTCAACAATTGACTAATGAAGCAAATACCTACATATACACGACACACCATTGACATGAGTGGATTTTGCCATTTTAGCCAAACACCGTGACTGACTGGTGTATAAAATTGAGCGCAACGCCATGCAATCTCCACAGAGAAACATTGGCAGTAGAATGGCCCATACTGAAGAGCTCAGTGATTTTCAACATGGGACTGTCATAGGATGCCACCTTTCCAACAAGTCAGTAAGTCAACTTTCTGCCCTGCTAGAGCTGCACCGGTCAACTGTAAGTGCTGTTATTGTGAAGTGGAAACGTCTAGGAGCAACAATGGATAACCCGCAACGTGGTAGGCCACACAAGCTCACAGAACGGGACCCCCCAAGTGCTGAAGCACGTAAAAATTGTCTGGTCTCGGTTGCTACACTCACGACCGAGATCCAAACTGCCCCTGGAAGCAACGTCAGCACAATAACTGTTTGTCAGGAGCTTCGTTTCCATGGTTTCCGACCAGCCACACACAAGCCCAAGAGGTGGTGTAAAGCTTGCCGCCATTGGACTCTGGAGCAGTGGAAATGCTTTCTCTGGAGTGATGAATCACACTTCACCAACTGGAAGTCCGACGAACAAATCTGGGATTGGCAAATGCCAGGAGAACGCTACCTGACCTAATGAATAGTGCCAACTGTAAAGTTTGGTGGAGGAGGAAGAATGATCTGGGGCTGTTTTTCATGGTTCACGCTAGGCCCCTTAGTTCCAGTGAAGGGAAATCTTAACACTACAGCATACAATGACATTCTAGACGAGTCTGTCCTTCCAACCCTGTGGCAACAGTTTGGGGAAGGCCCTTTCCTGTTTCAGCATGACAATGCCCCTGTGCACAAAGCGAGGTGCATACAGAAATGGTTTGTCAAGATAGGTGTTGAAGAACTTGACTGGCCTGCACAGAGCCCTGACCTCAACCCCATCAAACACCTTTGGGATGAATTGTAACGCCGACTATGAGCCAGGCCTAATCGCCCAACATCAGTGCCCAACCTCACCAATGCTCTTCAAAACAAATAAAATTAAATTTTACTAGTCACATACCATGGTTAGCAGATGTTAATGTGAGTGTTGCGAAATGCTTGTGCTTCTAGTTCCGACAATGCAGTAATATCTAACAGGTAATCTAACAATTCCACAACAACTACCTTATACACACACAAGTGTAAAGGAATGAATAAGAATATGTACATATAAATATATGGATGAGCGATGGCCGAACGGCATAGGCAAGATGCAATAGGTGGTATAGGGTACAGTATATACATATGAGATGAGTAGTGTAGGGTATGTCAGCATGATATAAAGTGGCATTGTTTAAAGTGACTAGTGATACATTTATTACATCAATTTTTAATATGAAAATTGGCTAGCGATTTGAGTCAGTATGTTGGCAGCAGCCACTCAATGTTAGTGATGGCTGTTTAACAGTCTGTTTTTCAGTCTCTCGGTCCCAGCTTTGATGCCCCTGTTCTGACCTCGCCTTCTGGATGATAGCTGGGTGAACAGGCAGTGGCTCAGGTGGTTGTTGTCCTTGATGATCTTTTTGGCCTTCCTGTGACATCGGGTGGTGTAGGTGTCCTGGAGGGCAGGTAGTTTGCCCCCGGTGATGCGTTGTGCAGACCTCACTACGCTCTGGAGAGCCTTGCGGTTGTGGGCAGAGCAGTTGTCTTACCAGGCAGTGATACAGCCCGACAGGATGCTCTCGATTCTGCATCTGTAAATGTTTGTGAGTGTTTTTAGTGACCAGCCAAATTTCTTCAGCCTCCTGAGGTTGAAGAAGGCGCTATTGTGCCTTCTTCACCACGCTGTCTGGGTGGGTGGACCATTTCAGTTTGTCCGCGATGTGTACGCCGAGGAACTTAAAACTTTCCACCTCCTCCACTACTGTCCCGTCGATCTGGATAGTGGGGTGCTATGGCTCAATGGAAGCAAGTCTTGTGGCTGGAAGGATGCAAGTCCCCGCAGCAACGTTCCAACATCTAGTAGAAAGCCTTCCCAGAAGAGTGGAGGCTGTTCTTGCACAAAGGGGGGACAAACTCCATATTAATGCCAATGATTTTGGAATGCGATGTTCCATGAGCAGATGTCCACATACTTTTGGCCATGTAGTGTCGTTTTTGGGTGGAGTTTTCTTGTAATACTGGGGTTTACAGGCCCTTTAGCTCGACAAGGGATGGGGCCGCGCGTACGCAAGCTTCGCACAGACACACACACACACACACACATACACACACACGCCAAATCCTATGCACACTGCAGAGGTCATTCATCAAAGCTAATCACTGACAATTATAAGGAGAGTTCTCATTTAGCTTTTGAATCGCAGGTGCGAGCTAGACTAATAATGCACTGTAGTTGGAATAGAAGTCATAGACATGTATAGGACGGGGAAAGACGATTGGAAATACAGATGTCTGTTAACATGCATGGTATTTACTATGCTCACCCTCTGGCCGAAGGGTCAGCCATAGATGCCCAAAAATGATTTAGAAAGTTCCATTTAAACCTACTATAGATATTCTGTCAAGTGGAAGTGTTCAGTATCTTGGTCAGCTGCTAATACACATAATCTATTAAATACTACTGTTCACTCTCTCTGTCATTCTGGGAAAGATTGGTTGTCTTTTGTCAGGGATTGAAGTCCAGCTATTTGGCTTCCGCTCCTCTAAACCTCCAAAAGGAAGTGGGAAGACATGGACTGTGTTCTCTGGTCATTTCAAGGAGAGTCTGTCAGTAGAATTGTCTGCTTTTCAGTACATTAAAGGTTCAATCTGTCTGGAACAAAGAGAGTTGTGTGGGCCTGAATGGAAATGAACGTAAAAGGCGGGTACATTGATGTGCTTTTATTTCCGAACACAGTGCATCTGTCATTACAACAATAGCCAGCCTGGCACAAGTTTGTGTACATTGTTGTGTTCATTCTCCATCCACTTAGTGCTGTTAAACATAAACTGTCACTCATCTGCAATACAGGCAGGACGCAGAAGGAAGAAGTTAGTGAAAGAGGGACTTTTCGTGTGTTAAATTGTGATTGCAGATTGTGGTGTGTGTGTGTGTGTGTGGTGGGGAGGGGTATACTCTGCTCCTTAAGTTCCCCCCACTCTCCGCTTCGTGCCAGCTCTCTAATTGCCCTCTGTGTCGGTTCATTGGGCTCGTTAGGCCTAATGGCACATTTCCCCCTCCGTCGTCATGGAAACGGTTGCAGTTCAATTAGGTCTTCATGTTGTTTTCTGTCTGTCTGTCTGTCTGTCTGTCTGTCTGTCTGTCTCTTTGTACGTCAGTCTGTCTGTCTGTCTGTCTGTCTGTCTCTTTGTACGTCAGTCTGTCTGTCTGTCTGTCTGTCAGTCTGTCTGTCTGTCTGTCTGTCTCTTTGTACGTCTGTCTGTCTGTCTGTCTGTCTGTCTGTCTGTCTGTCTGTCTGTCTGTATGGCCGTCTGTCTGTCTTTCAGTCTGTATGGCCGTCTGTCCGCTGTTAGTTATCATGCTGTTTGCTGTCACAGAGAATATGCTACCGATGGACTTTTCTCTACATGGACTTTGCTCTATATTTAGAAGGAAGTTGATTACAGCAAAGCTTGTGTGTGCTTGTGAGTCATAACACAGCAAGAGAATGAACAAGCAGTTCTGAGATGAGCTGGCCTCTGTCTGCTGTTTGCCCTTTGTCTTTGTTTTAGCCTTGAATACTCCCATGAAAGTTGTTTGTCTCAAACTGTCAAGCCACCCATCCACCTGATTCAAAGGTTGATACGATTTAGCCAAATGCATACACAGAGCCACACTGCCTGTTAGCGGCTGGGCTCCCACTGGAGATGTAGAATGTGTGAGTGTATCTGTACATGAGTTTGCATGTGTGCCACCAAAGCATATTTGTGTGTGTGTGCACATGTGCGTATCACTGAGGCATGTTTTGGCCCCCTGTATCCTCAGCCCCTGATGACAGAATGATTAACAGGAAGCTCACTCCTCCTGCAGTGTTAACGGGGTCACATTGTGAAGGAGGCTCCTTTATCGTCTTCCCTGCCTGTATCAAGGCTCACAATTCAGAGAGACCCTCTTCCAATGTAGGCCATGGGCCCCAGAGGCACAGGGACAGCGACACGATTACTATCAGAGCAAGGGTTACTGATGAATCCAACTTTCCCCGAATATTAAAAGGGAACTTGTAGTGCTTCTTCCGCCAGAGGCTCAGAGACAAGACTGTAACTGTACCAAAGCCATTTTTATGTATCTGTTGGGACCGTGTAGTTCATTGGTTGATTTATCTTTTTGTCAATAATGCTGTGTCCGTTTTAGAGTCAGCGGTCGGACCTCTCTGCTGTAAAGGAGATTTTCTCATAGTTCTGACACTTTTATCTCCAGATGCCTTTTATTGCAATGCATGCCAGTTGTTATGACCCAGTAGTTATGACCCAGTTGGTTCTTCTGAACTTCTAAGGCCTTTTTCATTGTGGAGTAAAAACGTAGTGTCTTGTTACAGGGTTAGATGGTACACTGTTATAGACTGTTTCGCATAGACTTGACTGGCACATCTTTCCAGTTCTGCTTTTCACTTTCCAGAGGTCTGACCTATTCTAAGGATCTAATTGTGATGACTCTAATGGGTTTAATGGGTACAAAATAAGACCCTACTCGTATGTGAATTTATGTGATTACTCTTAAGAAGGCCGGACGGCGTGATGTCTTTGACTATACACTGAGTGTATAAATCATTAGGAACATCTTCCTAATATTGAGTTGCACCAACCTTTTGCCCTCACAACAGTCTCAAATCGTCAGGGAATGGACTCTACAAGGTGTCAAAACCGTTCCACAGGGCTGCCGCCCATGATGACTCTAATGCTTCCCACGGTTGTGTCAAGTTGGCTGGATGTTCTTTGGGTGGTGGACCATTCTTGATACACACGGGAGTATGAAAAACCCAGCAGCGTTGCAGTTCTTCTACAATACCTCGTTAAAAGGCACTTAAATATTTTTAATTGCCCATTCACCCTCTGAATGGCACACATACACAATTCATGTTGTGCATGTGTGACTAGCAGCACTACTCTGGACAGTTCTGACCTAGAATATGTGAACAACTATAAATACCTGGGTGTCTGGTTAGACTGTAAACTCTCCTTCCAGACTCACATTAAGCATCTCCAATCCAAAATTAAATCTAGAATCGGCTTCCTATTTCGCAAAAAAGCCTCCTTCACTCTTGCCACCAAACATAACCTCTTAAAACTGACTATCTTACCGATTCTTGACTTCGGCGATGTAATTTACAAAATAGCCCCCAACACTCTACTACGCAAACTGGATGTAGTCTATCACAATGCCATCCGTTTTGTCACCAAGGCCCCATATACTACCCACCACTGCGACCTGTATGCTCTCGTTGGCTGGTCCTCACTACATATTCGTTACCAAACCCACTGGCTCCAGGTCATCTATAAGTCTTTGCTAGGTAAAGCCCCGCCTTATCTCAGCTCGCTGGTCACCATAGCAACACCCACCCGTAGCACACGCTCCAGCAGGTATATTTCACTGGTCACCCCAAAGCCAACACTTCCTTTGGCCGCCTTTCCTTCCAGTTCTCTGCTGGCAATGACTGGAACAAATTGCAAAAATCTCTGAAGCTGGAGTCTTATATCTCCCTCTCTAACTTTAAGCATCAGCTGTCTGAGCAGCTTACCGATCACTGTACCTGTCACGTTCTGACCTTAGTTCCTTTGTTTTGTCTTTTGTTTTAGTATGGTCAGGGCGTGAGTTGGGTGGGTTGTCTATGTTAGTTTTTCTATGATTTTCTATTTCTGTGTTTGGCCTGGTATGGTTCTCAATCAGAGGCAGCTGTCAATCGTTGTCCCTGTTTGAGAACCATATTTAGGTAGCCTGTTTTCGATTGTGTTTTGTGGGTGGTTGTTTTCAGTCTTTGTGTGTCTACACCAGACAGAACTGTTCCGGTTGTTTCTTTGTTGTTTTGTTATTCAGTGTTCAGTTTTGATTATTATTAAAAATCATGAACACTTACAACGCTGCACCTTGGTCCTCACCTTCTTCCACCGATGACAGCCGTTACAGTACCTGTACACAGCCCACCCGACTACCTCATCCCCATATTATTACTTACACTCTTGCTCTTTTGCACCCCAGTATCTCTACTTGCACATCATCATCTGCACATCTGTCACTCCAGTATTAATGCTAAATTGTAATTATTTTCGCCTCTTGGGTCTATTTATTGCCTACCTCTCTACTCTTCTACATTTGCACACACTGAACATAGATGTTTCTATTTTTCTTTTCTTTTGTGTTGTTGTTTTTGTGTAACTCTGTGTTGTTGTTTTTGTCGCACTGCTTTGCTTTGTCTTGACCAGGTTGCAGTTGGTTAAATAAAGGTGAAATAAAAAATAAAAATGTCTCAATTGTGTCAAGGCTTAAAAATCCTTCTTTAAACTGTCTACTCCCCCTTCATCAATAATGGATCATAGCTTTCACCTGGATTCACCTGGTCAGTCTATATTATGGAAAAAGAGTTCATAACGTTGTGTACATTCGGTGTGACGTGATAAACATGTGTATTGAAAAGATGGTTGTGATTGTTCCACACAAAGATAGAAACAGGGTTTTGTTACAAAGGAAAATCTTCACATACAGTAACAGTCAAAAGTTTGGACACATCTACTCATTCAAGGGTTTTTCTTCATTTTTACTATTTTCTACATTGTAGAATAATATTGAAGACATCAAAAATATAAAATAACACATCATGTAGTAACCAACATTTTTTGAATTAATCAAAATATATTTTAGATTTTAGATTCTTCAAAGTAGCCCCCCTTTTCCTTGATAAAAGCTTTGTACACTCTTGGCATTCTCCCAACCAGCTTCACTTGTAATGCTTTTCCAACAGTCTTAAAGGAGTTTCCTCATATGCTGAGCATTTGTTGGCTGTTTTTCCTTCACTCTGCAGTCCAACTCATCCCAAACATTCTCAATTGGGTTGAGGTCAGGTCATCTGATGCAACACTCCATCACTTTCCTTCTAGGTCAAATAGCCCTTACACAGCCTGGAGGCCTGTTGGGTCATTGTCCTGTTGAAAAACAAATGATAGCCCCACTAAACGCAAACCAGGTGGGATGGCGTATCACTGCAGAATGCTGTGGTAGCCTTGCTGGTTAAGTGTGCCTTGAATTCTAAATAAATCACTGACCGTGTCACCAGCAAAGCACCATCACACCTCCTCCTCCATGTTTTACGGTGGGAACCACACATGCTGAGATCATCCGTTCACCTACTCTGCATCTCACAAAGACATGGGGGTTGGAATCAAAAATCTCACATTTGGACTAATCAGACTAACGAACAGATTTCCGCGTGTCTGATGTCCATTGCTTGTGTTTCTTGGCCCAAGCAAGTGTCTTCTTCTTCTTGGTGTCCTTTAGCAGTGGTTTCTTTGCAGCGATTCAACCATGAAGGCCTGATTCACACAGTCTCCTCTAAACAGTTGATGTTGATACATGAATATGTCTGTCACTTATTACTCTAATGAACTTGTCCTCTGCAGCAGAAGTAACTCTGGGTCTTCCATTCCTATGGGGGTCCTCATGAGAGACAGTTTCATCACAGCGCTTAATGGTTTTAGCGACTGCACTTGAAGAAACTTTCTTGAAATGTTCCCCATTGACTGACCTCCATGTCTTAAAGTATTGATGGACTGTCATTTCTCTTTGCTTATTTGAGCTGTTTTTGCCATAATATGGACTTTCTTTTACCAAATAGGGCTGTGTTCTGTATACCACCCCTACCTTGTCACAACACAACTGATTGTGAATATTTAACCACTCTGCCAAGGCTCTACTCAGGCAGACATACTGTACTGTTAATACCTGACGTTAGCTTGATAGCTCGCCAGCTCTCACAATGGGACCCGTGCCCCATGCTTTGCCTGAGGGACGAGGTTATCAGGGTTTGAATTACAACATAACACCGGCTTAACAAATCAAGGTCCCACCATGAGAATTCAACCATCAATGTGACCCCCCCATCAGTGTCAGATATATTGACTTTGGGCACCCCCATGAGTAATGTGTAATTCAGGCCTGCAGTGAATGGTGATGATGGTTCTCCAAGAGTAAGCACAGCGGAGAGAGTCAAGGGAAAGACGATGTCGCCGTGATTCGACTTCTGGTAATCTATCTCTGCAAGACAACATGAGCGATTTGAACTTTTAATCAGCATTAATGTTGATATAGTATTGTTTATTCAAATGAACCACGGAGGACGGCAGGGCCTGTGCCGGGAAGGCTAATGTGTCCACACTGCTCCTCGCCTGGAAGTTGATGATGGATTACTTCCTTTATCAAGTCAACCCCCCCCCCCCCCCCCCCAAATGCTTGCAGGATTCCTTAAGGTTTAACTGCTGGTCATTTGAATTCTGAAGGTTTTTTTTTCTTCTCCCTTTTATGGGTGAAGAAGTGCTCCTTCTAGTCTGGTTTGGGAAAATGGGTATGCTGCACGGGCGTAATGTGTATCACTTAACATCTCACTGAGTAGACTAACTGGATGGGAGGAGGAGGAGGGGTGTTACAGAGAGGAAACAGAGACTAGATTTACATCCAGTCCTACAGCGCCTCGGCAACAAATTTGAAATGAACGTGGATTCGTCCATTTTGACCTCCACTTAATGTGGGATGGGAATTTCGATAATCAAGAGCTCCCTCCCATGTTGAGTATGTATTCACTTCGATTGGAGTTGAAGTTGCCCATAGGCACAGATGTAGAATCAGCTTACCCTCAGCAACACCACTCAGGGAGACATTTAAAACTGATCTTGGATCAGTTTCTAGGGCAACCCCATTTTTTACAGTTTGGTTTGCTAGTACGACATGGCCTGTTCCATATAGGAAATGGAATGTAGGATCCATGGTGGTTGAGTGTTTGTGAGAAACACAGAAGCGAGGTAAAGTAACCAGAAATGTTGGCCTTTCGTTCAACACAGCTGCTATATATCAGATGGATGGTGGAGAAAGAGAGAAAGGGAGGGAGAAGAAAAAGAAGCAATCAGTTGAAACGGGGAAGAAAAGCATGCAGGGGAAAAACAGTATCGGGAGAGGGCATTTCGCTGTTGGTCATCCGTCATGTAAGCATGTAGCTGGGGCTCGAATGCAAAGGAGGGAGAATGGATAGAGGTACAGCAGGGAAGGGGGGATGAGGGGAGAGGGGGAGAGTGATAAACAGTTGGTCCATCCCATCAAGGATGGCTTCTAACCTGTGCTACAAAGATGGACATCCATCACACAGGGCAGCTGTGCTCTGCTACACACGCACGCACATTCTGCACGTGGTTGGTGCCACAAGGGAACTAGGAAACTGGGGTTAGTCTGGTTGAACGGAACACCCCACGACTATCTCCATTGCACTGCTAACTAAGTCAACTACACGATTGCCAGTAGTGTCAGTGTGCATATGGTTTCAAGTGTGGTGTTTGTGACTGCATCGCCCCTCCCTCATGAAGAGGGTTTAGTGGGTTCGGGTGTGTGAACATCACCATAACCATCATCTTGACAGTATGTGCTCGGTAATATTGACGTTACAACTGGTAGAGTACAATATAACCACGCCCATGACCCAAACGTAGGTCCAGACATGATTTTGGGGGTGTTTCCATGGTAACAGGAGGAAGAGAACAGACAGAGTGGTGAGGCTTTGTTCCTGAGGTTAACACCTTCATGATGCATACCACTGGACAACCCTTTATCTCCACACTCCTGACATACACCCAGCTGTTTGTTGAATTGGTCAGCCAGTAGGGGAGAGAGAGTATGTGTGTGTGTGTGTGTGAGTGTGTGTGTGTGTGTGTGTGTGTGTGTGTGTGTGTGTGTGTGTGTGTGTGTGTGTGTGTGTGTGTGTGTGTGTGTGTGTGTGTGTGTGTGTGTGTGTGTGTGTGTGTGTGTGTGTGTGTGTGTGTGTGTGTGGTCCTCTCCTGCGAGGAGCAAGAAGCAGACTCCTCTGCCTGGGCCTGGCAGATGTTGGTTGTGACACTGCGAGGCTGTTCACACTTAATCATCTGGGTGCGTATCAGACACCACGCTGCTGTTATGGATTAGTCTCTTCCAGCTATTGACTGCTGGCTGAACGTGAAGGCTGGAGAGACACTGATAAAAGACAGACGAGTCTGTGTGGCACGGCAGGGCTGGATGTATTTCTATTGACTTACACAATGACTGGGGGAGCTGAAGGAGACCTTGTTAACAGGCCTGTACTGGGGGAGCTGAAGGAGGTCTTGTTAGCAGGCCTGTACTGGGGGAGCTGAAGGAGGTCTTGTTAGCAGGCCTGTACTGGGGGAGCTGAAGGAGGTCTTGTTAACAGGCCTGTACAGGGGGAGCTGAAGGAGACCTTGTTAACAGGCCTGTACAGGGGAAGCTGAAGGAGGTCTTGTTAACAGGCCTGCACAAGGGGAGCTGAAGGAGGTCTTGTTAACAGGCCTGTACTGGGGGAGCTGAAGGAGACCTTGTTAACAGGCCTGTACAGGGGGAGCTGAAGGAGGTCTTGTTAACAGGCCTGTACTGGGGGAGCTGAAGGAGGTCTTGTTAACAGGCCTGTACTGGAGGAGCTGAAGGAGGTCTTGTTAACAGGCCTGTACAGGGGAAGCTGAAGGAGGTCTTGTTAACAGGCCTGTCCTGGGGGAGCTGAAGGAGGTCTTGTTAACAGGCCTGTCCTGGGGGAGCTGAAGGAGGTCTTGTTAACAGGCCTGTACTGGGGAACTGTCTAGCCTGTTGGTGGGGGGCAGGAATGTAACAGGAATATTTAGACTAATGGATGCCACCCTTTAGATAAAATACGGAACGGTTCCGTATTTCACTGAAAGAATAAACGTCTTGTTTTCGAGATGATAGTTTCCGGATAGTTTCTGGATTAATGACCTAAGGCTTGTATTTCTGTGTGTTATTATGTTATAACTAAGTCTATGATTTGATAGAGCAGTCTGACTGAGCGGTGGTAGGCAGCAGCTGGCTCGTAAGCATTCATTCAAAAAGAACTTTCGTGCGTTTTGCCAGCAGCTCTTCGTTGTGCGTCAAGCATTGCGCTGTTTAAGACTTCAAGCCTATCAACTCCCGAGATTAGGCTGGTGTAACCGATGTGAAATGGCTAGCTAGTTAGCGGGGTGCACATTAATAGCATTTCAAACGTCACTCGCTCTGAGACTTGGAGTGGTTGTTCCCCTAGCTCTGCATGGGTAACGCTGCTTTGAGGGTGGCTGTTGTCGTTGTGTTCCTGGTTCGAGCCCAGGGACGAGCGAGGAGAGGGATGGAAGCTATACTGTTACACTGGCAATACTAAAGTGCCTATAAGAACATCCAATAGTCAAAGGTATATTAAATTCAAATGGTATAGAGAGAAATAGTCCTATAATTCCTATAATAACTACAACCTTAAACTTCTTACCTGGGAATATTGAAGACTCATGTTAAAAGGGACCACCAGCTTTCATATGTTCTCATGTTCTGAGCAAGGAACTTACACGTTAGTTTTTTTACATAGCACATATTGCACTTTTACTTTCTTCTCCAACACTTTGTTTTTGCATTATTTAATCCAAATTGAACATGTTTCATTATTTATTTGAGGCTAAATTGATTTTATTGATGTATTATATTTTAGTTAAAATAAGTGTTCATTCAGTATTGTTGTAATTGTTATTATTACAATTATTATTATTTTTTTATTAAAAAAAATGGCCGATTAATCGGTATCTGCTTTTTTTGGTCCTCCAATAAACGGTATTGGTATCGGCGTTGAAAAATCATAGTTGGTCAACCTCTAGTCTCCTGAGCTGTTTTTGCTGTATGTCTGATCTCCTCTCCTCCTCACTGTTCTTGCAGAGCTGCCTCCAGGTCTGTGTGTTTGATGTATCTCTTCTTCTGGCCCCCTGCAGACTGCGGTAAAGGTGTAACTGGCCATAAAGGGTCTTCCGCGGCAGGTGCTCCTGAGATATCCTGATGACATGTCCCAGCCAGCTCAGTTGGTGTCCCAGCCAGCTCAGTTGGTGTAGGGTGACCATGTCCTCCATACTTCTGCAGTTGGTTTTAGAAAGTACGTATTTCCGTATGAGGCACACGGTCGCGCCAGATGATACCCAGGATGCACTGCAGGCGTCCTGTATGCAATGGCTCAAGCTGCTTGATGTGGCGGCTGAAGGTGACCCAGGCTTCACGGCTTTAGAGAAGGGTGGTGATGCAGATGTCTTGATTTAACCACAGGTGTTTGCAGTCCATTTACGAATTAATGTTTTAATTGAGGAGATGGAAGTGGCTGTGTTTGCATCAAAGAGAGAGAGAGAGCAAGCTGGGAGGAGAGACTTTGAGAAATTGCATCCTTAGTTAAGCATTATAAAAAAATTCATTAGAACCTACTTAGCTTTTTTCAATATCTGATTTAGCAGTAATGAGGGAAATTAGAAGGGGGGAGACAGATTGTGTGGTGGAAGAGTGAGGAGTGGGGACTATAGCAATGGTAGTGGGGCTGATGGTTGTCATGGAGATCAATAGGCGACCAATTAGCTGAGTGTAGAGTTGGTTTGAACAGTACACATGCATAATAATTTACAGTGACGATTTGCATAAACATGATCATTAAAAGTGCAATCATCATTATCGTCATCATCAGTATTATCCTTAATGCTGTGCTCAGATACTGTAGAGTTACTTAGACTATGTCATACTAACTTGGAAACACGTTTACTCTGTACTACTGAAAGGGCTGGTAAGGTAATCGGATTCTAAATCAGTGGATAAGGGCAGCGTCTACCTTGCCCCTGGTTTGGACGTAAATGAGAGGTAATTACTGTAGAGCAGAATCCCAGAACTAACACATACATACATTCTACGGGAATGGTACATGACAGGTATTATGGAATAACGGTAACAGAATGCCGAAAGGACGTCCAGGTTTAAGGGACGATAAGTCAACCATAACATGATAGAAGGGTAATCCGGAGGTATGAATGATGTTCAGATCAGACATGAATAGACTTCATTGACAAATGATATGTTGTATAGCTGTGATGTTTAAATGTAACTTTTGGTATCGTGACTGCCTGGAAATGACTGAACTGGTTTATGTTTGGCACACAACTTTATCAACTTTATATATATATATTGTTTTGTCTCTTAGCATTATTCAGGATATTTCTCTAATTATCAATCCAGCAGTAGTCCCGTGGTCTATCATTTAGTTCCTGGAGCCATCCACATGTTGAGGTTGTTGAGTTGACGTCCGTTTGTACAGCGGCAGCTGGGGGGGAACAGTTTGGAGAGATACATCCTGTGTACTGCTGCCACTCTCAACATCTCTTTATGACTAACTGTTATCTAACTGTCTGTGTGTGTGTGTGTGCCCGTCTGTCTGTCTGTCTGTCTCTGTCTGTCTGTCTGTCTGTCTGTCTGCCCGTCTGCCCGTCTGTCCGTCTGTCTGTCTGTATGTATTTATGTATGTATGTATGTATGTATGTATGTGTCTGTATATATGAGCCAAAGTTCAGGTTTAAGTGTGTCCCTTAAGTTTCCATCACATACTATTATCACAGACACTTCCAGGGTAAAGTTGTACGTCCCTCAGTCCTCAATGTGTGTGTGTGTACATCTGGGTACCTGCTGAGAGGGATCCCCCATGGACAACCAGCCAACTGCATCGTCAACCACCTGTCTGTGTCGTCAACTACCTGTCTGCATAGTCAACTACCTGTCTGCATAGTCAACCACCTGTCTGCATAGTCAACCACCTGTCTGCATAGTTAACTACCTGTTTGTATAGTCAACTACCTGTCTGCATAGTTAACTACCTGTCTGCATAGTCAACTACCTGTCTGCATAGTTAACTACCTGTCTGCATAGTCAACTACCTGTCTGCATAGTCAACTACCTGTCTGCATAGTCAACTACCTGTCTGCATAGTCAACTACCTGTCTGCATAGTTAACTACCTGTTTGTATAGTCAACTACCTGTCTGCATAGTCAACTACCTGTTTGTATAGTCAACTACCTGTCTGCATAGTCAACTACCTGTCTGCATAGTTAACTACCTGTTTGTATAGTCAACTACCTGTCTGCATAGTTAACTACCTGTTTGTATAGTCAACTACCTGTCTGCATAGTCAACTACCTGTCTGCATAGTTAACTACCTGTTTGTATAGTCAACTACCTGTCTGCATAGTTAACTACCTGTCTGCATAGTTAACTACCTGTCTGCATAGTCAACTACCTGTCTGCATAGTTAACTACCTGTCTGCATAGTTAACTACCTGTCTGCATAGTTAACTACCTGTCTGCATAGTCAACTACCTGTCTGCATAGTTAACTACCTGTTTGTATAGTCAACTACCTGTCTGCATAGTTAACTACCTGTCTGCATAGTTAACTACCTGTCTGCATAGTCAACTACCTGTCTGCATAGTTAACTACCTGTCTGCATAGTTAACTACCTGTCTGCATAGTTAACTACCTGTCTGCATAGTTAACTACCTGTCTGCATAGTTAACTACCTGTTTGTATAGTCAACTACATGTCTGCATAGTTAACTACCTGTCTGCATAGTCAATTACCTGTCTGCATAGTTAACTACCTGTCTGCATAGTTAACAACCTGTCTGCATAGTCAACAACCTGTCTGCATACAGTGCCTTGCGAAAGTATTCGGCCCCCTTGAACTTTGCGACCTTTTGCCACATTTCAGGCTTCAAACATAAAGATATAAAACTGTATTTTTTTGTGAAGAATCAACAACAAGTGGGACACAATCATGAAGTGGAACGACATTTATTGTATATTTCAAACTTTTTTAACAAATCAAAAACTGAAAAATTGGGCGTGCAAAATTATTCAGCCCCCTTAAGTTAATACTTTGTAGCGCCACCTTTTGCTGCGATTACAGCTGTAAGTCGCTTGGGGTAAGTCTCTATCAGTTTTGCACATCGAGAGACTGAAATGTTTTCCCATTCCTCCTTGCAAAACAGCTCGAGCTCAGTGAGGTTGGATGGAGAGCATTTGTGAACAGCAGTTTTCAGTTCTTTCCACAGATTCTCGATTGGATTCAGGTCTGGACTTTGACTTGGCCATTCTAACACCTGGATATGTTTATTTTTGAACCATTCCATTGTAGATTTTGCTTTATGTTTTGGATTATTGTCTTGTTGGAAGACAAATCTCCGTCCCAGTCTCAGGTCTTTTGCAGACTCCATCAGGTTTTCTTCCAGAATGGTCCGGTATTTGGCTCCATCCATCTTCCCATCAATTTTAACCATCTTCCCTGTCCCTGCTGAAGAAAAGCAGGCCCAAACCATGATGCTGCCACCACCATGTTTGACAGTGGGGATGGTGTGTTCAGCTGTGTTGCTTTTACGCCAAACATAACGTTTTGCATTGTTGCCAAAAAGTTCCATTTTGGTTTCATCTGACCAGAGCACCTTCTTCCACATGTTTGGTGTGTCTCCCAGGTGGCTTGTGGCAAACTTTAAACGACACTTTTTATGGATATCTTTAAGAAATGGCTTTCTTCTTGCCACTCTTCCATAAAGGCCAGATTTGTGCAATATACGACTGATTGTTGTCCTATGGACAGAGTCTCCTACCTCAGCTGTAGATCTCTGCAGTTCATCCAGAGTGATCATGGGCCTCTTGGCTGCATCTCTGATCAGTCTTCTCCTTGTTTGAGCTGAAAGTTTAGAGCACATATGTCAGAGTCAAGGCCCGCGGGCCACATCCGGCCCGCAAGAAGGTTTTTTACGGCCCCTGGGATGATCTTGATTTATTATTAGAACCGGCCCGCAGCAAGCCGGCAGCCCGCAGATCTTTTACACGCACCAATACTACATTTCCCACAATGCAAAGGTGACGCACCGAGCAGTAGGCTGCTTCATTTCAATATTTATTGGCACAGCAGTCGTCAGCATCACAGTAAAATTAACTTTCAGATACCCATCAAAAATGGCAAAACGGAAGGTGGATACTGAGAACCGGGGGTTTCAAACAAGGTGGGAGTCGGAGTATATGTTCACGAAGGTAGCTGGAAAACCTGTGTGTCTTCTGTGTGGAGAAAGTGTGGCGGTACTGAAAGAGTATAATCTGAGACGACATTATGAAACGAAACACGCGGACACACACGCGGACGCAACTGTCAAGGCCAGTTTTATTTTGGCAGAAGAGATCGCTAAATCAGCCCGGCCATTTACGGAGGGGGATTTCATCAAAAACTGCATGATTAAAGTTTGTGACGAAGTTTGCCCAGAAAAAAGGCAACTCTTTTTAAATGTGAGTCTGAGCAGAAACACCATTGCCGAGAGAGTAGACCAGTTGTCCATCAATCTAAAAGAGCAGCTTGTGAAAAAGGGAAAAGATTTTATTGCATATTCCTTGGCTGTGGATGAGAGCACCGACATTTCTGACATTGCCCAGTTGTCAATTTTCATCCGCGGAGTGGACTCCAA
The DNA here is from genome assembly GCF_045791955.1 of Oncorhynchus clarkii lewisi. NCBI lineage: Eukaryota > Metazoa > Chordata > Actinopteri > Salmoniformes > Salmonidae > Oncorhynchus > Oncorhynchus clarkii. The sequence goes on along the minus strand of NC_092167.1, from coordinate 41,714,864 downwards.
CCTAAGCGTGACAGAGGAGTTTTTGGCTTTACGTCCTATGCATGGCACAACTACGGGGCATGATTTGTATGAAGAGGTGTCAAGATGTGTAAATGAGATGGAGCTGCCTTGGGAAAAACTCGTGGGTTTGACAACCGACGGAGCACCTGCGATGTGTGGACACAGGAGCGGACTGGTGGCGAAGATACGGGAAAAGATGCAAGAGGAAAACGCGACAGGTGAGCTGACAGCTTATCATTGTATCATACACCAGGAAGCGTTGTGCGGTAAAGCCTTGAAAATGGAGCATGTAATGAGCATCATCACGCGCACAGTTAACTTTATCAGAGCCAAAGGTTTGAATCACCGCCAGTTCAAGGCATTTCTGACGGAGTTAGAAACGGAGCATGGTGATTTGCCTTATCACACAGAGGTGCGATGGCTAAGCCAGGGAAAGGTGCTTCAAAGATGTTTCGAGCTTCGTGAGGAGATTTGTCTGTTCTTGGACAGCAAAGGGAAAGACACAACACAACTCCGAGACGAAATGTTTCTGTGTGAAATGGCTTTTCTGTGTGACATTACGAGTCATCTGAATGCAATAAACTTGCAGCTGCAGGGTCGGGATCGTGTCATCTCTGATATGTACAGTACAGTGAAGGCATTTAAAACCAAACTGACTCTGTGGGAGACGCAGATGCGGAAAGAAAATTTGAGCCACTTTCCCAGCTGCCAGACCATGAAAGAGAAGCTCTCTACCAGTGCGTTCCCGAGCACACAGTTGGCTGATAAAATAGGTATGCTTGCCGCTGACTTTCGACGCCGATTTGCTGACTTTGAAGCACAAAAAAGCAGGTTGGAACTGCTCGGTAACCCATTTGCTGTTGACGTGGAAAGCTCACCACCAAACCTCCAAATGGAGTTGATTGACCTCCAATGCAATGATGCACTGAGGGCAAAATATGCGGCAGTGGGTGCTGCGGAGTTCGCCCGTTTCCTCCCCGGCACAATGCCCCAGCTGCGC
>NC_092167.1:41611364-41708864 GCF_045791955.1 Oncorhynchus clarkii lewisi | reverse complement strand
TCTTACTTTGATATTATATTGTGTGTTAAAATCATAACATTCCCATTAGCATTACATTTGCAGTATTATTAAATTACTATTATGTTGCATGAGCTTCGTTTGCGTCAAATTGTCGTCTAGATATTGTAATGTCCCAAAGAAAAGATTTGGAATGATGTGAGCAGATTTCAGGTCAATATGGCATTATGTCAAGTTAATGCCAGTTGAACATGCAGTATGTCAGTGGGATTGTAAAGAGGATCCCTTCATTGTACTGCAGCAGCTGGTCTGTCAGTTACTAACACTGCAGAACTCACTACCCTCCTCACCACGCTACCTCCAGGGTAGGAAGACTGGGTACACGCCTGAGGATGAGATGTAGGTTAAAGACACCATTTTGGCTGTGCTTGCCTGAAGGTATTGGTTGATTGGCTGTGCTTGCCTGAAGGTATTGGTTGATTGGCTGTGCTTGCCTGAAGGTATTGGTTGATTGGCTGTGCTTGCCTGAAGGTATTGGTTGATTGGCTGTGCTTGCCTGAAGGTATTGGTTGATTGGCTGTGCTTGCCTGAAGGTATTGGTTGATTGGCTGTGCTTGCCTGAAGGTATTGGTTGATTGGCTGTGCTTGCCTGAAGGTATTGGTTGATTGGCTGTGCTTGCCTGAAGGTATTGGTTGATTGGCTGTGCTTGCCTGAAGGTATTGGTTGATTGGCTGTGTTTGCCTGAACTTATTGGTTGATTGGCTGTGCTTGCCTGAAGGTATTGGTTGATTGGCTGTGCTTGCCTGAAGGTATTGGTTGATTGGCTGTGCTTGCCTGAATGTATTGGTTGATTGGCTGTGCTTGACTGAAGGTATTGGTTGATTGGCTGTGCTTGACTGAAGGTATTGGTTGATTGGCTGTGCTTGCCTGAAGGTATTGGTTGATTGGCTGTGCTTGCCTGAAGGTATTGGTTGATTGGCTGTGCTTGCCTGAAGGTATTGGTTGATTGGCTGTGCTTGACTGAAGGTATTAGTTGATTGGCTGTGCTTGACTGAAGGTATTGGTTGATTGGCTGTGCTTGACTGAAGGTATTGGTTGATTGGCTGTGCTTGCCGGATTTGGCTCAGTGCAAATAGGAGTTTAACTGTACTTCCAATGCTGCTGCTGTTATACCTATTGAAGAATTGGGGGATAGATGTGATAACAGGATGAGACAGCAGAAACTCAGGTTGACCAGCGTATCCTCTCTCTCTCTCTCTCTCTCTCTCTCTCTCCACTCCCCACTCTCCCTCCACCCATCTCTCTCTCCATGTTATCTCTCTCTCTCTCCACTCTCTCTACACTGCTCTCTCTCCACAGTATTTCCCCTCTCTCTCCACTCTTCTATCTCCACGTTAATCTCTCTCTCGCCACCTCTTTCCCTCTCCACTCCTATCTCTCTCTCTCCACGTTCTCTCTCTCCAGCACTCCTCTCTCTCCACTCCTCTCCCATCATTCTCCACACTTTGAAATTATCAGACCTCTCTCTCTGAGCTACACAGTAGAGTGATGGTTCAGAGAGGGATGGAGTTCCAACCCATTTTGAATCAATGGCATTGACCAGCGTATCCCTCCTCTCTCAGTTGGCTTTCTCGACATCAATTGCATAATGTTATGGCTAATCATGACGATGTCCCACATGACGTATTCCATTTCAGTGCAGTGTAAGGGCCGTGTCAGTGCAGTATGTGGAGAAGGCTTTGTCATTACACCATGTTAAGTGCACTTCAAATGATGCATCGTCGAGCATACTCTCCAATAATGTCCTATAGCCACATATTCTACAGCTGCCAAGATCTGTATAGTGGACATAAGAACCCTGCTGCTTTTCCCAGTCCTTATGTCAGAGCTGCTGGCCTAACTGGTACACCTAACTGGTTCACCTAACTGGTACACCTAACTGGTACACCTAACTGGTTCACCTAACTGGTACACCTAACTGGTATACCTAACTGGTACACCCAACTGGTACACCTAATTGGTGTCATGTTACCAGTATTCTGTCAGAGCTGCTGGCCTAACTGGTACACCTAATTGGTACACCTAACTGGTACACCTAACTGGTACACCTAACTGGTGTCATGTTACCAGTATCCTGTCAGAGCTGCTGGCCTAACTGGTACACCTAACTGGCACACCTAACTGGTACACCTAACTGGTGTCATGTTACCAATATTCTAACTGGCACACCTAACTGGTACACCTAACTGGTGTCATGTTACCAGTATTCTGTCAGAGCTGCTGACCTAACTGGTACACCTAACTGGTGTCATGTTACCAATATTCTAACTGGTACACCTAACTGGTACACCTAACTGGTTCACCTAACTGGTTCACCTAACTGGTACACCTAACTGGTTCACCTAACTGGTACACCTAACTGGTGTCATGTTACCAGTATTTTGTCAGAGCTGCTGACCTAACTGGTGTCATGTTACCAGTATTCTGTCAGAGCTGCTGGCCTAACTGGTACACCTAACTTGTACACCTAACTGGTACACCTAACTGGTACACCTAACTGGTACACCTGACTGGTACACCTAACTGGTACACCTAACTTGTACACCTAACTGGTACACCTAACTGGTGTCCTGTCACCAGGTACATAATTACAGGCTGTCCACAAAGGCCAGTTCTACACCAGGGTTTACACATGTCAGATGGCTACAAATTATAACTACTTCAATATTGGCAAAATATGTCCGTTTGACGGACAAGGTGCAAAAGTATGAATGTTGAGAGATATATCGCTGGTTCCTACAGGGATGGTTTGCATTTGAGTTTCAGTTTTTCTGGAATTGTCTGACGTTAGTGTTAGATGCTCCTATATTGTAAACTGATGTTATACATGCACTAGGTGGAGATTTCTTTAAGATGTTTTTAAAAGTATTTCTAAAAGCCTTAACAATGTGTACCGGACTGACATTCTTTACAATGCTCAAACAATCTTCGATAACTAAATCAATCTCTTAAATAATTGACCAGGAGGAGAATAAATATAGGTAATATGTTTCATCATGATGCTGACATCACTCCTACACAGTACATACCGTGCCAACCTGTTTTCCAAACATTTCCTTTGACGTTGGATGGTAGTCACTTTGGATGGCTCTGCTTTCTGTTCTTCTGTCTTTTCATCTTCTATCATGCTGCCTCCTTCTGTAGCTCAGGTACGTTTACACACACACACACACACACAGACAGACAGAGAGAGAGAGAGAGAGAGAGAGAGAGAGAGAGAGAGAGAGAGAGAGAGAGAGAGAGAGAGAGAGAGAGAGAGAGAGAGAGAGAGAGAGAGAGAGAGAGAGAGAGAGAGAGAGAGAGAGAGAGAGAGAGAGAGAGAGAGAGGAGACAGAAAGTGAGAGAGCAATAAAGAGAAACAGAGCCTGAGAACGACAGAGAGAGAGACCGAGAGAGAGACTATTTTCAGAGAAGTCAAAGCTATGTGTTGTTGACGTGAATGAAAGCTGACCTCACCTCCCAACGTCTGCCCCTGTCTGTTGTCAGTGGTCTCCTCTCTTTGCATTCTCACATAGGCAGGCAGTCAGGAGGGCCGTGGATGAGAAGTGAGTTGGAGGTTGCTATCTTCTCTTGAAGCTTGTGCCGAGCATTCAGGCTTTCAATTAAAGATAGGGCGTAGTCTGTTGCTATTGATGCTTTAAAGTTTATTTTATTGGGTTGATGTACGTGTTGACTCCAGAGTTGGTGTCGGTTGTGATAACATGCAGGTGGGTGAGGAAAGGTTTTATTCCATGGTACGTGGAGTTTAATTCACATTCAAGTGAAATAACATTCAAAATGGGTTTTATGAAAGGCAGATTTCTTGAAATACTTTCATAATATATATATATATATATATATATATATAAAGCAGCATGAATGGAAGACCACTGTATAATAGAACATCAAACCTTGACCGTTTTATCCATAATGGACCCTTGACTCTCCACATGTCTTGTATAATGCCCTCTAATGTACTGTACACAAACGCCTTCCTTCTTTAAACATCTGTAAAAGCATGATGTCTCATGACTTCACCACCCCAGCCTTTCAGGGACCATTTTTTTTCTCCCTATAGATGGTTTTCCCAGAGCTGGACTTTTATATTCTGGCCACTCGCACGCACACACACACACACACACACACACACACACACACACACACACACACACACACACACACACACACACACACACACACACACACACACACACACACACACACTAGATGGTTAATGGAGCATTATTGATGCTCAAGTCCATTTCCTGGACCATCTCTCATGAGAAACACAATGCCTGGCTGCTGTATGAAACTGACACTCTCAAGTTGGCTTGACAGCCCCGAGGACCTAACGGACCACTGACAGGGTCACTCCTGTCAATACACTTCTATGTGCTCCGGGATGTTCTGTGCCGTGGACGGGGGAGAAAATGACAGTTATGTTATGAGTGTGTGTGTGTGTGTTTCGGGGGAGGGGGCTTGTGTGTATCACAGTCAACTGTCACCTTGACCACCAGCTTGCCATACACCAACGCTCTAGCAGAGATCTTTCTCTCTCTCTCTCCCCTCTCCATCTCTCTCTCTCCCCTCTCTATCCCTCTCCCTCCTCACTCTCTCCCTATCTCTTTCTCTCTCTCTCTCCCCTCTCCATCTCTCTCTCTCTCTCTCCCCATCTCTCTCTCGCTCTCTATCCCACTCCCTCCTCACTCTCTCCCTATCTCTTTCTCTCTCTCTCTCCCCTCTCCATCTCTCTTTCTCGCTCTCTATCCCACTACCTCCTCCCTCTCTCCCTATCTCTTTCATTCTCTCTCTCCCCTCTCCATCTCTCTCTCTCGCTCTCTATCCCACTCCCTCCTCACTCTCTCCCTATCTCTTTCTCTCTCTCTCTCTCCCCTTTCCATCTCTCTCTCTCGCTCTCTATCCCACTCCCTCCTCACTCTCTCCCTATCTCTTTCTCTCTCTCTCTCTCCCCTCTCCATCTCTCTCTCTCGCTCTCTATCCCACTCCCTCCTCACTCTCTCCCTATCTCTTTCTCTCTCTCTCTCTCCTCTCCATCTCTCTCTCTCGCTCTCTATCCCACTCCCTCCTCCCTCTCTCCCTATCTCTTTCTCTCTCTCTCTCTCCCCTCTCCATCTCTCTCTCTCGCTCTCTATCCCACTCCCTCCCCACTCTCTCCCTATCTCTTTCTCTCTCTCTCTCTCTCTCTCCCCTCTCCATCTCTCTCTCTCGCTCTCTATCCCACTCCCTCCTCACTCTATCCCTATCTCTTTCTCTCTCTCTCTCTCCCCTCTCCATCTCTCTCTCTCGCTCTCTATCCCACTCCCTCTTCACTCTCTCCCTATCTCTTTCTCTCTCTCTCTCTCCCCTCTCCATCTCTCTCTCTCGCTCTCTATCCCACTCCCTCCTCACTCTCTCCCTATCTCTTTCTCTCTCTCTCCCCTCTCCATCTCTCTTTCTCGCTCTCTATCCCACTCCCTCCTCACTCTCTCCCTATCTCTTTCTCTCTCTCTCTCTCCCCTCTCCATCTCTCTTTCTCGCTCTCTATCCCTCTCCCTCCTCCCTCTCTCCCTATCTATTTTTTTCTCTCTCTCCCCTCTCCATCTCTCTCTCTCGCTCTCTATCCCTCTCCCTCCTCCCTCTCTCCCTATCAATTCAATTCAATTCAATTCAAGGGCTTTATTGGCATGGGGAACATGTGTTAACATTGCCAAAGCAAGTGAGGTAGATAATATATAAAGTGAATATATAAAGTGAAATAAACAATAAAAATGAACAGTAAACATTACACATACAGAAGTTTCAAAACAATAAAGACATTACAAATGTCATATTATATATATATATACAGTGTTTTAACAATGTACAAATGGTTAAAGGACACAATATAAAATAAATAAGCATAAATATGGGTTGTATTTACAATGGTGTGTGTTCTTCACTGGTTGCCCTTTTCTCGTGGCAACAGGTCACAAATCTTGCTGCTGTGATGACATACTGTGGAATTTCACCCAGTAGATATGGGAGTTTATCAAAATGGGATTTTTTTGAATTCTTTGTGGATCTGTGTAATCTGAGGGAAATATGTCTCTCTAATATGGTCATACATTTGGCAGGAGGTTAGGAAGTGCAGCTCAGTTTCCACCTCATTGTGTGGGCAGTGAGCACATAGCCTGTCTTCTCTTGAGAGCCATGTCTGCCTACGGCGGCCTTTCTCAATAGCAAGGCTATGCTCACTGAGTCTGTACATAGTCAAAGCTTTCCTTAATTTTGGGTCAGTCACAGTGGTCAGGTATTCTGCCGCTGTGTACTCTCTGTGTAGGGCCAAATAGCATTCTAGTTTGCTCTGTTTTTTTGCTAATTCTTTCCAATGTGTCAAGTAATTATCTTTTTGTTTTCTCGTGATTTGGTTGGGTCTAATTGTGCTGCTGTCCTGGGGCTCTGTAGGGTGTGTTTGTGTTTGTGAACAGAGCCCCAGGACCAGCTTGCTTAGGGGACTCTTCTCCAGGTTCATCTCTCTGTAGGTGATGGCTTTGTTATGGAAGGTTTGTGAATCGCTTCCTTTTAGGTGGTTGTAGAATTTAACGGCTCTTTTCTGGATTTTGATAATTAGTGGGTATCGGCCTAATTCTGCTCTGCATGCATTATTTGGTGTTCTACGTTGTACACGGAGGATATTTTTGCAGAATTCTGCGTGCAGAGTCTCAATTTGGTGTTTGTCCCATTTTGTGAAGTCTTGGTTGGTGAGCGGACCCCAGACCTCACAACCATAAAGGGCAATCTCTTTCTCTCTATCTCTTTCTCTCTCTCTCCCCTCTCCATCTCTCTCTCTCTCTCTCGCTCTCTATCCCTTTCCCTCCTCACTCTCTCCCTATCTCTTTCTTTCTCTCTCCCCTGTCCATCTCTCACTCTCTCGCTCTCTATCCCCCACCCATTCTGTCTCTCTCTCTCTCTCTCTCTCTCTCTCTCTCTCTCTCTCTCTCTCTCTCTCCCATGTCCATCTCTCTCTCTCTCGCTCTCTATCCCTCTCCCTCCTCACTCTCTCCCTATCTCTTTCTCTCTCTCTCCCCTCTCCATCTCTCTCTCTCGCTCTCTCTCTCTCCCCTGTCCATCTCTCTCTCGCTCTCTATCCCCCACCCGTTCTGTCTTTCCAGCCTGTATTGTGCTAGCGTGATAAACAGCTCATTACATGCAGAACATCATACTATACATTCCATACTGTGACATGCTCAGGTTATTAACCACCAGAGAGGGAAAGCCTTGATAAATCAACTGTGTCAAATTACAAGATTGTGTTACGTGATTAAAGGGAATATAATGAGGATAGTTCATTAGTGTGCTTGTTAGATGTGATTGGGCTTTTCGGATATGGTGTCGGAACAGTTTAAACACTCTCAGTAGAAACATGTTTATTGTGTAACAGGCCATGAAAGGTGGGGATGTCTCGGTCCCGCTTGTCAGCGTGTTGGTGTGAAGTGCAATACAGAGGAGGTTTGTCATGGTACGGTCATCAATGGAACACACCTACACACATACACGCCCTCCAAGCCCCCCTCAGTGCAATATACACTCACCTGCCTAGCGGGTCACCTCAAACCGCTGTGTAGCTAAACCCATCAGGACCCCCATACATCTGTCCCTGCTCCTCTTCCTCAATGTGCATATGTACATGTTTTTGTGAGTGTGTGTGTGTGTGTGTGTCTGTGTGTGTGTGTGTGTGTGTGTGTGTGTGTGTGTGTGTGTGTGTGTGTGTGTGTGTGTGTGTGTGTGTGTGTGTGTGTGCGTGCGTGCGTGCGTGTGTGTGCGTGCGTGGTCACTGGGGTCCAGTAAGTGGGTTCCCTAATCTTGGCAGCGGTTCCCTTTGAAATCCTGATCATAGGTTGCCTCTCTCGGGAGACATTTTGAAACAAGGTGATTTATCCGCTGTGATTTTTTTCTTAGGTAGGATTTATCACAGTTCGAATGTTGTTTTTGGAGTAGTTGCCTTGATGATGGAGATTGATACACATACAAACATGCTTCTACATCTGCATTGCATGCTGTTTGGGGTTTTAGGCTGGGTTTCTGTACAGCTCTTTGTGACATCAGCTGATGTAAGAAGGGCTTTACAATGAGGTGGAAACTGAGCTGCACTTCCTAACCTCCTGCCCAATGTATGACCATATTAGAGAGACATATTTCCCTCAGATTACACAGATCCACAAATCCACACACACACACACACACACACACTTTCCGAATGGGACAGGGTTGCTATCAATTCAATTTCAATTTCAATTCAAGGGTTTTATTGGCATAGGAAACATATGTTTACATTGCCAATGCAAGTGAAGTAGATAATAAACAAAAGTGAAATAAACAAAAAAATAACAGTAAACATTACACTCACAAAAAATTCCAAAATAATAAAGACATTTCATATGTCCCAAACCAGAAGTCTCCCCTCCTCTCTGTCCTTGCTGCTCCTCCACTAGACTATAGCCTTTGCATTGCTGTCTCGACCTAGACAATATGGCCTGGCGCTTCCACTGCTCTCTCTACCCAATCTGACACGGACTTTGGTTCACGCACTGTTGATCTGGTCAGTAGAAAGGAATTTTTATTTTATTTTATTGAACTTTGAGGTATCTTGAGATATTTTTTCACGACTGAACACTTTCTAATAATGAATTTAGACAAGAGCTGGAAAAATGCATGTTTTACCCTCCAGAGCACTGTAAATCACTATATGTCATGTCATTCAATAATGTTGTAATGAAGGGAATAGAAGGACCCCAAGTCTACTAGTTATATACAAACCAGGATGTTGGTGTTGATCATAGAGTTGGCAAGAGTGCGCACAATGGACCGAAGCCTGTTTTAGCATGGGCAGCACCATTTCAAAGATAGGAGACGCATCAAACACGTTTTCTAGCTGGCGCCAGAAGGAATCCGTTGGACGGGCGTTTGATTTCCATAGGGGGGTAAATTCTGTTCACAGGACACCCTATGTGGATAGAGGCTATGTTATAATAAATCAATCAAATGAAGCCTTCAGTAAATTGTATTCGTGGGGTGCCTTTGTTACATCTATGAAACCAAAATCATTGGTGTTGGAAACTGTTCTAAGCTTCTCTATAACAACAAAATGAACAAATACACCAATGAAAACATCAGTAGCCTAGACATCATTACATGCGCCAAGTTTGCCTGATAATAGTGAAAAACAGGCACAAAAGCAATAATGGCATTATGAATAGAAGTGTTGATATGACAACAGTCAAAACAATCAATTATCAGTTGACACATGTCCGTGTCACGTAGCCTAAACAACGAAAGCTGTTGAGTGCGTTGCTGATGACATTTCTTTCTTGAGATGTAAAGGCCTGCTCCCTCAGTGATGACATTTTGTGCTGATAATAGCCTGTAGAATTCTCACCGGCTTGTTCTATTCCAACCGATGCCATCTTCTCTCCCGTCACTCCGTTTAATTTTGTTGGCAGCGCGGGCACCTGCTCAGTGAGCACAGTTCTGGCTTTTTTAGCGCTTAGACCTCGGAGGGTGAATACTCATCAGATATGTCATCGTGATAAATGTATTCCGTTCAGATTTTGTGGCAATGCTAACGAGTGCATCCATTCACCTCGGTCTTCTTGCCATCATTGTACATGACGCACACTCTCACTGTTTACTCCAAGTAAAGCCGTGTAGACTGATAACAGAGTACATAGCATTTGGACATTAGAATAGATCCTTACAATAGAACGGCCCACCCGGTTCTTCATTTACAATTGGTCATTTACATAATTAGGTGTAATTCGCTTCCCCTCGCTCATCAACTCATCCATTCTCCCCATCATACTTTAGCCTACTTCATTGGTTGAATCTCTTATTATATGTGGGAAATTAGTTTCGGTACGGTTTAGGTTCACTTTCGAGGTGATTATCGGGGGGATTTTCAATTGGGCACTGCATCTTCAGCTATGGGGATATAGCTGGCCAGAAAAAGAGGGGAAATGGGGAAAACCATAAAAAAATAAAATGCCCTAAAATTGTCTAAAACACCAGTTCTGTTTGTGATATTAAGATTCTAATAATGACAGTGTAGTATAGACTTATTTAGGACAAGGACGGAGGTGTGATTGACTTTTAAAATGGCGTGTAACATTTTTTTTAAATTCATGAGCAGCAAATGAGTGTTTTAGCAGTTCTACTGTGGGTTTTATAATAACATGTAGTTGAACTGTAAAAATGTATTAGCCTACCTTTTAATGTGGCATGAACACAACCAGTCATGATGTTTTTAGCTGATTGTAAACAAATCACTTCAAAAAGTAGGTTTCCTTCGCACGTTAGTCCAAAATAACATCCTATTGACTGAAATGGTATGTTGCCCCATGTATCTGATGTGGTCATGAAAGCGAATGTCATACTCTTTTAGTCCTGACAGCATCAGATACATGGTCAATACATTCTGAGACAGAGGGGCGCTGTTTCGCTCGGATGCTTTATCTGAGATTGATGGGTCTTTCTGTTTTCGGTCAAATAAATGTTTTATTTGGATGGGCCAGGAAATACGTTAGGGCGGGCCATCTGTAGATCCTCTACAGACTATAGTCTCCAGTCTATAGACTATCAGTAACATTTCAAGTAACTATCCCTAACCCTAACCTTAACCCTTACCCTTATTCTAAACCTAACCCTAACCCTAATGTTAACCCTTACCCTTATTCTAAACCTAACCCTAACCCTAATGTTAACCCTTACCCTTATTCTAACCCTAGCCCTAACATTAACCCTTACCCTTATTCTAAACCTAACCCTAACCCTAATGTTAACCCTTACCCTTATTCTAAACCTAACCCTAACCCTAATGTTAACCCTTACCCTTATTCTAAACCTAACCCTAACCCTAATGTTAACCCTTACCCTTATTCTAACCCTAGCCCTAACATTAACCCTTACCCTTATTCTAAACCTAACCCTATCCCTAACATTAACCCTTACCCTTATTCTAAACCTAAACCTAACCCTAACCTTAACCCTTACCCTTATTCTGAACCTAACCCTAGCCCCAACGTTAACCCTTACCCGTATCCTTTCTCTAAACCTAACCTAAACCTAACCTGATACCCAGCCGATGCCCCCTGATACCCACGCGATGCCTCCCGATACCCATGCGATGTCCCCCGATGCCCAGCCGAAGCCCCCCGATACCCAGCTGATGTCCCCCGATACCCAGCCGATGCCCAAGATACCCAGCCGATGCCCCCCGATACCCAGACGATACCCCCAGATACCCAGTCGATGCCCCCCGATACCCAGTCGATGCCCCCAGATACCCAGCCGATGCCCCCCAATACCCAGCCGATGCCCCCCTGATACCCAGCCGATGCCCCCCGATACCCAGCCGATGCCCCCCTGATACCCAGCCGATGCCCCCCTGATACCCAGCCGATGCCCCCCTGATACCCAGCCGATGCCCCCCGATACCCAGCCGATGCCCCCCTGATACCCAGCCGATGCCTCCCTGATACCCAGCCGATGCCTCCCTGGTACCCAGCCGATGCCCCCTGATACCCAGCTGATGCCCCCCTGATACCCAGCCGATGCCCCCCTGATACCCAGCCGATGCCCCCCGATACCCAGCCGATGCCCCCCCGATACCCAGCCGATGCCCCCCTGATACCCAGCCGATGCCCCCCCGATACCCAGCCGATGCCCCACCTGCTCTAGCCGTCACTCCAAGTATCATTCCCTTGACTCCTGTCACTCTCTATGGTCCTGGCTCCTCACCCCTCTGCACCCTCCATACCGTGGCGCCCATACCCAGCAAGGGCATCGCAAGAAGGGGAGACAAACACCCCCCTCCCATCACTCCTAACAGTCACTGAGGCGTTGCCACTAATAGCCTGGGGAGAACGAGATAATGATGGAATGGAAGTGTGGGAAGACATGGGGGTGATGAGAGGAAGAGAGGGAGTGATGGCGGTAGTGGTGACGGTCGGAGGAGGAAGAGTCGACGGTGACAGATGGGTGTGAGATCCGCAGCGGCTAGATTTACATGCGCTGTTATTTATTTAGATTGTCAGCACCTCGCCGTCTTTGAAATGTAATTATGTGGCACTCAGTGACGGTTAGGGGTGATGGAAGGGGGGTGTTTGTCTCCCCAACTCGGGGTGGAGTGAGTCCGGTGGCCCCAGTTAGGCCAATGGATTCGGCCAATGGGTTGTGAGCTGCTATATTAAGTCGGATTGATTTCCATTGGATTTCATGGCCTATTGCAATGCTGTTGTCCATCTTGCTTCCAATCAACCAACCAACTCATTCACACAAACATAAATTATTAACAATATCCCTCTGGTCAAGGTCACTCAGTTTAGCCTTTTCCATAAATCCTACAGTACTCTGCATCTGACTCACACGGCGCTTTCTCAGAGAGCGGATGTAGACTATCGTCCTGGTCGGAGGATTGTACACTCACAACATAATTAACTCTAATTTGAGATTAGGATGAGTTCATTTCGGTAATCTGGCACAGGAGTCCCTAGTCAGCCATGAGGGGAGAGAGATGTTGGATGAATTGGTAAAGACTTGTAATGAGATAGCCCTGCCTTGGCTCAGACAAATAAGCACGTAGTTGGCCCATTGCCTCCTCTCCCCCCATTGTGACAGTGGCTGGAATGGGAAATCATTTTTCCATTCATTTGTTTATCATTTTCGCAATTTATCCCCATCCACACCGAAAGTAATATAATCTTGGGGCCACTTTAAAGAGGAACATATTTTTGTGTCCTCATACATATATAGGAACGCCTGTGTGCAGACAAACACACACACACACACACAACACACACTCATCTCTCCCCATCCTTTCCTGGGAAGCTCCATGTTATTTGGAGGAAAATGAACTCAACTTTGGGTGACTCTGTCATCCATAATAAGATTGGACAGTGAAGTCTGATCAGTCTATCTGGCGTTGGTCCCTACGACGTCATCAGTGGTCAATTTACTATTACTAAGGGACAGGGATGCTTGGTGAATAACAGATTACGAGTATGCGTGCCAAAATTACAAAACAATCAGATTTTTTTTTTTAGATTGTAGAAAGTAAACGGTGTCCTGTTTAAATTTAGCCAGAGTCTGGATATTTCCATGTCTCGATGGTTCTGCAAAACATTGGATAATGCTATCAGACACGGTACTAGCCTATTCAATGCATTCCATCTAAGACATTGGCTCTTTAGGTTGATGTAGAATCTGCACTAGAACGATCTCAGCTAGTTTAAGACTCTCATTGAAACCTGTGATTAGTGATTCTGCCTGTGCACTTGGTTTAATCTGTATGTGGTGATACTCACCCTGACAGCCCAACAAAACCGGTGGTAGAAGGGTGAAGGAATTAACATTAGCAGCATGGCCATCAGATCTATAAATGGTGGACACTGAAATCCATTATTCCTAGCTGCAGGGCCACACATACGCACATGTAAAGTAAGCCTTCGTCCTAACAACACAGAGAAGCCGATCCTTTCCTCAGCAATCACGTTTAAGAAGTGTGCTTTTGAACCATTGAGCATAGTGCTTAGTTTACAATGTTGTCACGGTTGGAACACTTTTTGTTTACTTAATTATTATATAGAATTCATATATATACTGTATATACTAGGGCTATCCATGTTCTTTGTTGGACCTGCGTTTATAATGTGTCCAAATTCAGTTTGTGTGGTTTTTGGTTCAGCTTTCTGTAACTTTGTAGAACGTTCTGTCTGCAGGTGTAAGTGCATATTATTACATCATGATTGCAAGGGGTCCCAATATCTTTTCCAACTGTCCCGTTGTCTGGTTTTAATGTCCGTTCTAGAATGCCCTTCTAGCCAATCTGAAACCAGTATTCAACAATGCTGTCGTATATTCTATATAATGCAGCCTAGCACACTTCCAGAGGATAAATCATTTCTGATGACAGATAATATAAGGGAGAGGAATGTGGATGTTTGCCCCATAAATATTTAAAGAGCTGAAGATTATTACAGAGCCGGGCTTTATGGAAACCTGGTTCTGTTGTGATTCTGGTGGCTTGGAGGGATTGCATTGTGTGTGTGTGGGGTGGGAGGGCTGTGTGCGCGTGTGCGTATTGTACGTTTGTGTGTGTGTGTTGTTGATGCTCTTTTACAATCGCCACTTCCTCTCTCACCAGGTGGAGTCCGATGATTGCACCCTGGCTCTCTGTTTGTGGAAGGCTTTTTTTTGGGGGGGGGATTCAATCTGTGTTTTATAACCTTTTGTTTGACGTGTTGTGATAGTGCCTCTGTAGGAGGTTTTGACTCTACTGTCCACAGTGACCTAAAAGGAACCTTGGGTCCTGAAGAGTGTCACCCTCGTTTGGCATGAGTCAGGGTTAACAATTGTACTAAATAAAGCTATACTGGGGATCACGATCTGCAACTGCATGTCAGGTTTACCTAGACTTAGTCCTGGATATATTTACTTCATTATGTTGGTTTTAGTATTTGATACCCCTGCTCGACGTCATTCGGGCACAAAGCAGGACCCTTCAGCATGTAGGTACAGGAGATTCTAAAGGACTAACAGGTGCTACTGAATCATGCATCAAAGGTGTAGTCACATTTATCCCATTTCCCATTACTGGTGTGTAAGGAAGGATCACCTATGATTTACTACCTGGCAATGAGTCACAGGAGGAAGACGGCTGGCAGAGATCCAAAACATAATGGACCTGCAGTGAGGAAGAGGGGGGCTGGCGAAAGACCAACAAAATAATGGTTTTGTTGACCCGTTCATGGAGAATTTCAACACTTGCACCCTTAGCTCACCACAATCCCCCTGCACCTACTGCCCCTTCTCATTCGGCCCCTGACCTACACTCTCCCACCTAGGCTTTCCAGTTTCCTCAGACTTCTATTGGCCTGTGAATGAGGAAAAATGACTGTGACATTAGCCATCAATTCCACATTAATGGCTGGGGCTCCTGTGCTGCCCAGATGCATTGATTTCCATTTTCTTTCTCACACGAGAAGACAGAGAAAGGTGCACCCTCTTTCAGGTTTGAAAAATGGTAAAGGGTGTTGTGTCTAAATGAGGGTTTTTCCCTCCCATCATGCAGTGCAAGGTTCTAGCCAGACTGAGACCTGAGGACTTGTGTTGACTCCCCAAGCTACGGTAATTATTTGGCTTTAGCTCAGTAGGCGAACACGGTTAAACACACATAACATTTAATAACACTACATGTAAATCACCTCTGGTTACTGTGCGTGGTTTTATGATATGACCAAATGATAGATGACACTGTTGTGAAAGAATCAGTGGTTCAGGTTCGTCACACTGACTTTATGACGATCACCATTGAGGAACAGGATGTGTGTGACTGAGGGAGCTCGATACTCTCGTCTTCAATTGAATTCATTATTTACTTTTACTCAAGTATGACAATTGGGTACTTTTTCCACCACTGTGTGAAAGGAAATGCAGGCTTTAGGGGGAATAGGGTAGCAGGGGGCTGGGCCTACCCAAAACAGGGGTTGTGACTAGACGGTGGTGTTACGTGGTTTCATAACATTCTCCAAATCATCTGAAAGGGACTGCTCAATGGCTCAATGTCTCGATGGGCCTGTTCAAAGTATGTGTTTTAATGAGAGAAGGTTCTAAACGTGGTTCTTTTGAGCAACTATTTTATATTCCCAGTGAAAGTTACTAAACTGAAGTTAGTTTCTATTGATCCTAACACTGTCATTATTTTATGAAAGATTCAAAACATATTCACCATAATAATGGGTCATAGCATGTAGACTCTGTGGAGTAATTGAACTTCAGCACCACACCCAAGTTCCAACACTCCAGTTTCAGACACAGAGTGGATTAAAGAATCGTTAGATGTACACATTTAAAAACAATCCCATAAACAACTCAGCTAATGGGACGCAAGGGACTTCCTTGATCTAAAAGTTGGAGCTCAAGATTTCACTTCTACTAGTTCATGCCTTCGGTATAGTATTCCCCTGTAGGTCTAAGCCCTTAGATGGCAATATCTACTAAGATAATGTAGGAAATTATTTTAAGATGGTCATAAAATGTATCATTTAGCCATTTTGATTTGGAATTTTAGGACCCCTGTAGGTATAAACAATAAATATGTTATTGTTCGGATCCTCTCATGTGTAGAACAAGGCTGCTTCCACATGCCCCATGTTGTGGAATAGGCACAAACGTTATATCGTCGTAAAGAGGGAGTTGAACTGCAGCCACTACAAGAAACTATCTAGCATAAACACACAGGGAGCTATTCAACAATCAAAATGATGTCACCGTGTGACACACGGGTGTGTCAATCGACTGTAGAGGCCGTGATGTATCGCCCCTACCTTTCCTACTATGTCAGAGGAATTCAAACCCGAGGTCCACAATACTGCTGGTTTTCTCTTCTACCTGATAATTACAGTGCACCCCCTGGTGTCCCAGGTATAAATCAGTCCTTGATTAGAGGGGAACAATGAAAATCACTTGTGGCTTCGAGGTCCATATTTGAAATTCCCTGATTAATATTGTTATTGTACTTATGGCACATAGAGTGTGTTTACAGTGGTTGATTCTTCAAAAGTTGCAGCGTACTGCAGCACAGCTTGCGTGGTGCCGCAGAATTCAATTGCATTCAATTTAAGTGTCGGCCACTGTTACCATTAATGCTAGTTAGTGCTTGTTTGACCACCAGAGGGCATCTTTGAGAAGCATTTGATAGCCTTTAATATTGTCTGTACAAGAGAATTTAAAACCTTTTTTTGTGAGAACATAGTATATGGGACTGATTTTAAGAAATGTTGCTTAATTAATTATTATATTAATATTATGGTATTTCTGTTCCAAGAAAAAGGAAAAACCCTCAGGGTTTCCGTTAGGATGGACTGGAAAATATGGCACTGTACAACGTGATGGTAGGCTACAGTACTACGAGCATAACATTTCCACACACTAATTGTAGTCTAACCAATACCCAAACAGAGATTCATTGAAAATAAACATCTCATTGATTTATCAAGACCAGTCCCCATGCTTGTCTCAGAGCAGCGCGAAACGGTGCTAAAATAGTTGACCACAAGCGGGTAGGCTTTTGCATCAAATCCTGTTGCTTCTAACTTCAATATGCTATTTAAATAAATAAGACCTACACCACTTTTCACAGCAAATTACTCAAATTACTCAACCCTAGTTGCTTGCTGTTTGGGGTTTTAGGCTGAGTTTCTGTACAGCACTTTGAGATATCAGCTGATGTACGAAGGTCTATATAAATACATTTGATTTGATTTGATTTGAGACTCATGTCGCCTACGGTAGGCCTACAGTATATAAAAAAAAAAATATATAAATAAAATATAATATATATATAATATAATATAAATAAAAATTCAATGATGTCACCGCCAATAATTACATATGGGTCTCCCGGTGGCGACCGGCACAGGTATCAACCCTGCATCTGTAGCAACGCATTTTGCACGGTGATGCAGTGTCTTCGACCTCTGCGCCAATCAGGAGGCTCCATCCACAAAGATTAAAAATACAGAGAGATGGTGGTAAAGGTATATTGTCCTATTACCAGCCCATAATGGAGTATTATAATATTGTACATGGTGTCCAGGTCAGGATAATCAAAACATTTCTTTATTAAAGACTATCAGAAAGAATGTTGGTACTTATTTATTTTGATCCAAAGCAATGAATGAGAGAGTCACTCAGCTTTATGTAGGTGCTGGCTCTATGACTTTGGAGTTTGTTTGTTTTTTAACAAAAGGGAGCCATTGTAATCTGATTAAAACCTCTTACTTCTACCCCCTCCTTTTTTGAAAATTCTGTTAAAAATTGCGCAACTTTTCAGCGTCCTGCTACTCATGCCAGGAATATAGTATATGCATATGATTAGTATGTGTGGATAGAAAACACTCTGAAGTTTATAAAACTGGTTAAATCACGGCTGTGACTATAACAGATCGTGTGTTTCATTGAAAAACGCAAGAAAAACTGCTCTCTGAAAGCAAAAAATAATTTCCATAAGTCACTTCCACCAGTTGTTAAAAGAGAACAGAATTTAATGGGAATCTGCCTGCAATTCATACAAATTGTCCTAATTTTCAATTGAATTAATTGTTGGAAAATCCATCTTTCTGACCTCCATTTTCCCAGTCTTCACCCGGATGCAGTTGAGGGAGATATCAGATGGCATTGTTTTTGAAGTGAAGACCTATTGAAGAGACATCGCCCTGTAATCATTTTGATAGATTATAAACGTTTACTAATACCTAAAGTTGGATTACAAAAGGATTTCGAAGTGTTTTGTGAAAGTTTATCGTCGACTTTTTTAATTTTAAAAAATTACGCAGCGTTTAAAAACGATGATTTTTTCTGAATGACACAACTTCCATACAAAGCTATTTTGGGTATATATGGACCGATTTAAACGAAAAAAAGACCCAATAGTGATGTTTATGGGGCATATAGGAGTGCCAAGAAAGAAGCTCGTCTAAGGTAATGAATGTTTTATATTTTATTTCTGCGTTTTGGGTAGCGCCGGCTATCGCAAAATCTGTTGTTTACGTGTCGAGCTGGCATTTTGGGGGGTGCATGCTATCAGATAATAGCTTCTGATGCTTTCGCCGAAAAGCATTTTAAAAATCTGACTTGCTGGCTAGGTTCACAACGAGTGTAGCTTTAATTCAATACCCTGCTTGTGAATTTTGATCAAAGATTGAGTTGTAACGAGTACATTTAGCATTTAGCGTAGCGCATTTGCATTTCCAGGGGCATACTTGGGACGTCTGCGTGTCAAGTATTCTCAAGAAGTTAAAGGCCAAAATAATATTTGTAAAGGCCAAAACATTTATTTAGAGGGAGAAAAACGCTGAGCCAATTGTGTGCGGCCCTACGGGACTCCCAATCACGGTTGGATGTGTTTTCTCTTTTCTGGTGGATTAAACTGAAATTGCAACCAATCAAGGCCAGTTGTGATACAGCCAACCTAACTAAATCAAATCAAATCAAATGTATTTATATAGCCCTTCGTACGTCAGCTGATATCTCAAAGTGCTGTACAGAAAAAGTGCTGTACAGAAACTCAGCCTAAAACCCCAAACAGCAAGCAATGCAGGTGCAGAAGCACGATGGCTAGGAAAAACTCCCTAGGAAGAAACCTAGAGAGGAACCAGGCTATGAGGGGTGGCCAGTCCTCTTCTGGCTGTGCCGGGTGGAGATTATAACAGAACATGGCCAAGATGTTCAAATGTTCATAAATGACCAGCATGGTCAAATAATAATAATCACAGGCAGAACAGTTGAAACTGGAGCAGCAGCACGGCCAGGTGGACTGGGGACAGCAAGGAGTCTTCATGCCAGGTAGTCCTGTGGCATGGTCCTAGGGCTCAGGTCCTCCGAGAGAGAGAAAGAAAGATAGAATTAGAGAGAGCATACTTCAATTCACACAGGACACCGGATAAGACAGGAGAAGTACTCCAGATATAACAAACTGACCCTAGCCCCCCGACACATAAACTACTGCAGCATAAATACTGGAGGCTGAGACAGGAGTATACATTTGTATACAACTAAGTATACATTTGACAATAGAATTCTCCCCCTACCCTCCAATTTGTTTATCTTCATTGGACAACTTTCTTCCAATATTTCTGTAATTCAGTGATATTTATTCCCTTAGTAATTCATTATGGATCCGTAATTAAATAAACATCTATATTTTGAAAGAGTATTTTTATCCTAATTTTATTAACGAAGCATAAAGATGCTGTTGGAGAAATACAGTACTGTACAGTATACGCTTTATCCGACATTTTGAGGTTGCATGAGGTCGTTTTTTGAAGGTGTCGAAGCTATATGACTGTTCCATCAACTTGATTACTTAGCAGACATCACTTGTTTGTATTCAGTCACACATATTAAGAATATCATGGAATATAATGAACATTTTTGTTTCTCCATGCTTGTCTCAGAGCAGCGAGAAACGGTGCTGAAATATATGTCCACAGTGGGTAGTCTATATGTAACGATGTTTTGGAGGTTATTTCGTTTTCAAAAAAATGACAGTGAGCGATTTGTAATCTGAATAAAGGCCAAAATCATATTTATAAAGGCCAAAATATAGCCCTGCTAATAGCCGTAATGGAGCTGTACAACGTGACAGTGTGTGTTTGAAAGAGTATTTTCCAGTAAGCAACAATTTGTTTACCTTCATTAGACAACTTTGTTCCAATATTTCTGTAATTCAGTGATATTCTTTCCCATAGTAATTTGTTATGGATCCAAAACTAAATAAACATCTGCATTTTGAGTACTTGTATCATTATTTTATGCTCTTCCATTTGACTAATAAAGCATTTAAAACATTTTGAAAATATTAGCCACCTGCATTTGTTTGTTAGGCTACTGTGCAGTCTGACAAGTAAACATAGCCTACCATACATAATGTGGTAAACAGGGGAAAGTGCCTAATTCTTTACATAAGGGAGAGCAGGACATGTCCAGATATTCTCAGTGACCTCAGGTACTCACTGACTGTCTTTAATTCTTTTTTTGGGTTGCATCAGTCATGGACAGAAACATCTGAGACACAGTAGTAATGATGAACACGCGGAGGTTCACTGGTAAGCTACATTTTCCTCGGGATACTTCTCAGTTGGTATTCTGTGACCACTCGTGGTATCTCTCTTCATTTACACATCCTTGGAATAGCAGAACAGCAAAACGGTCTGGACGGCCCTTGCTGTGCCTGGTGAGCAGTTGGTCAAGTTCTGTTGTCAGAAGAGGAATGGAAATGTCAGGGTGAACCGACGACCTGATGAACCCGTCAGGTATGTTGACTCTGCCTGTTGGAGGTGGAGCTCCAGAGCTCACAGTTGTGCCTGGCAAGGATTGTGACTCCATCTCGTTCCCCGCCCTCTTCAACGCGTCATTCTCTGCCTGACTCTCTGCCAATGCTGCCTGGCTCTGGACCAATGCATCAGCTGTCACCTGTATCTCTGCCCTCAGATAAGGTTTCACTTTCTGCCAGTCTGCCTTCAATGACTCGATCTCTGTCTTCAAAGTTTGAACCTGATCCATGTGCACCTTCATCAGATGAGTAGAATGGTACCGCCCTGAGCCCCCATCGATTACAGTGGCCTATGATAGAAACGGAGATCAATTAAGAAGTAAAAGTGACTCCAACATACAAATGCTGCGTACACATTATAAGAATATTTTTTTTTCGGTGTGGTCCTTTATCCACTGATCTCCACGGATGGTTGTCGGCATGGTTGTATGCTCTGCAAAAACACATTCATGTTTTTAGTACACAATAATTTGTATTTATTTTTATTGAACCTTTATTCAATGTATGCCTACACATTGATAGGCTATGTACATTTTTTTAAAGAAAATGCACTGAGACCCAAAAGCATAATCAGTGCTCTAACTCCCCCTTGCGCTGGTCTGGAGCAATGAAGTAGTGACGCAGGGTAACGTACTAAACCACAAATCACCTCTAAGTCCCGCAGCATAATCGCAATACTTTTAGCTGAGCAACCACTGTAGGACTTGGTTTCAGAAGGTGTTTGTCAGCGTAGAGCAGAGCAGAGCAGAGAACCGGCCCTGGGGGCAGAGGTGACATTGTGTTAATTTCCTGAAATAGCAAGTGCTTACTTATCTACCCTCTCTCATTGGTTAAGTCTGTCCCTCCCCGACTGCCCTAAAGAACCACTTCAAGTCAGCTGACTTGATGTGGTTGACGTGCGTCAACTGTACCCAGTGTGTGTGTCTGTGTGTGCATACATGTATGGTATGACATCAAGTGCAGCATGTTCCTGTAGGGACCCCATACCCACTCGCCCTCCCCACCTGGGCCTATACGTGGTTGTAAATAGTGAGGGGTAACTGTAGTGTCTCCAGGTTTGGAGCCAGAGGGCAGAGCATGGAGAGCAGTGTGTATATCTTCTCTCTGCTCCAGTTCTATTAAAGCAATAAGGCATGAGGAGGTGTGGTATATGGCCAATATACCACGGCTAAGGGCTGTTCTTAGTCACGACGCAACACCCTTAGCCGTGGTATATTGGTCATATATCACAAACCCCCGTGGTGCCTTATTGCTATTATAAACTGGTTACCAATGTAATTAGAGCAGTTAAAATAAACGTTTTGTCATACCCGTGGTATACGGTCTGATATACCACGGCTTTCAGCCAATCAGCATTCATGGCCTGAACCACCCAGTTTATAATAACAGTATAGAGTACAGTAACCATATGCTCGGTCTCTGGCTGCCCATAGCCACATTATTATAGCCATCTCATTCTGCCTCAGATACACTCAAACAATTTTCTAGACTTTCTAGACCCAACGTTGTACACAGACACGTGAAGTGTAGTAGCTGTCTGCTTCTGCTCCAAATACTCTACTGTACTTTACCTCAAACTCCCTCACACCCCAATCTGTTACATGCTATATCCGTCAACATGTGCTCTCCACATAAATATATCTAGAATAGATCTTGTCCCAAATACCCATCGACACACACACAATAACCATCGACACACACACAATAACCATCGACACACACACAATAACCATCGACACACACACAATAACCATCAACACACACAATAACCATCGACACACACACACAATACCCATCAACACACACACAATAACCATCAACACACACACAATAACCATCAACACACACACAATAACCATCAACACACACACAATAACCACACACACACAATAACCATCGACACACACACAATACCCATCGACACACACACAATAACCATCAACACACACAATAACCATCGACACACACACACAATACCCATCAACACACACACAATAACCATCGACACACACACAATACCCATCAACACACACAATAACCATCGACACACACAATAACCATCAACACACACAATAACCATCGACACACACACAATACCCATCAACACACACACAATAACCATCAACACACACAATAACCATCGACACACACACAATACCCATCGACACACACACAATACCCATCGACACACACACAATAACCATCGACACACACACAATACCCATCAACACACACACAATAACCATCAACACACACAATACCCATCAACACACACACAATACCCATCGACACACACACAATACCCATCGACACACACACAATACCCATCAACACACACACAATACCCATCAACACACACACAATACCCATCAACAGACACACAATAACCATCGACACACACACAATATCCATCAACACACACACACACACAATACCCATCAACACACACACACAATACCCATCAACACACACACACAATACACATCAACAGACACACAATAACCATCAACACACACACAATACCTATCAACACACACACAATACCCATCAACAGACACACAATAACCATCGACACACACACAATACCCATCGACACACACACAATACCCATTAACACACACACAATACCCATCAACACACACACAATACCCATCAACAGACACACAATAACCATCGACACACACACAATAACCATCGACACACTCACAATACCCATCAACAGACACACAATAACCATCAACACACACACAATACCCATCAACACACACACACAATACCCATCGACACACACACAATACCCATCAACACACACACACAATACCCATCGACACACACACAATACCCATCAACACACACACACACAATACCCATCGACACACACACAATACCCATCAACACACACACAATATCCATCAACACACACACACACACACAATACCCATCAACACACACACACAATACCCATCAACACACACACACAATACCCATCAACACACACACACAATACCCACCGACACACACACGCACACACACAATACCCATCCACACACACACACACACACACACACACACACACACACACACACACACACACACACAATACCCATCAACACACACACAATACCCATCAACACACACACAATACCCATCAACACACACACAATACCCATCAACACACACACAATACCCATCAACACACACACACAATACCCATCAACACACACACACAATATCCATCAACACACACACAATATCCATCAACACACACACACAAAACCCATCAACACACACACACAATACCCATCAACACACACACAATACCCATCAACACACACACAATACCAATCAACACAAACACAACGGACATCAACACACACAACAGACAAGCACATGAACACATGCACACACACGCGCACACGCACGCATGCAGAAAAGCAAATGAACACATACACACACACACACACACACACACACACACACACACACACACACGAACACACACACACACACAGTGTGAGAAAATAATGAGAAATAAAAAGACGAATGAATGCAAATCAATTAGAGTATGGCCCAGAAATAGCCTCTCAGTCCTCTGATAGTGAACCTAAACTACTGTAGCCCCATTCCCATGGTAGATTAGATCAAGCAGTATTGTTATAGATGTTGCTGGATTTACACATACACATGTACTGTATTCGTACACAAACACATACACACACACACACATTATGCTCACAAACCCCTTTTCTCTTTCCCACTGAACCTTCAATTTACCCAAATGCCACTCCTAGAGCGCAGCCAACCTTAGCCTCCGTTCACTTCTGATGTTTGTCTATGCCATCCTGAATAAACCCTTCACTTACCCAACTCACACTGGGCTGAGAGGGAGCGGACTGACCTGCTGCTGAACGGTGACAAATGACTCAGTCCGGAGTGTACTTCAACCCCTTCTCTCCCTCAGGGGAAACCCCTACCTGCCTTACAGTGCGTGTGTGTATGCGTGCGTGTATTTGTGGCTGTGCGTTTGTGTCTGCGTGTGTATGTGTGTGTGTATGCGTGTGTTTATTTGTGGCTGTGCGTTTGTGTCTGCGTGTGTATGTGTGTGTGTATGCGTGTGTTTATTTGTGGCTGTGCGTTTGTGTCTGCGTGTGTCTGTGTGTGTCTGTGTGTGTCTGTGTGTGTCTGCGTGTGTCTGCGTGTGTCTGTGTGTGTGTGTGTCTGCGTGTGTGTATGCGTGTGTGTATTTGTGGCTGTGCGTTTGTGTCTGCGTGTGTGTATGCGTGTGTGTATTTGTGGCTGTGCGTTTGTGTCTGTGTGAGTCTGTGTGTGTCTGTGTGTGTCTGTGTGTGTCTGTGTGTGTCTGCGTGTGCATACACGCATGCGTACAAATCACGTCCTTAACTGACCTAGGCCTGGTGAGCATGCAGTGCCAACCTTCACTGAGCCGTTCTGGAAATAAGAGTTGATGAGTTGAATCATGGTATTGGGTTTTGGACTTAGAGGTTGTCTGATGCATTGTGTATCAGCCAGCGGTAGCAATGGGGAGAGGCAACAGAGCAGTACGAGTAGTTGTTTGAATGAACTGCCAGCTTGATACCTGAAGCATTTAGACTTGCTTCTGGTCTGGCCTACCTTACCTGCTGGTCAAACCACACAACACACACAGGCACATGCACGCACACAAAGAAACAAACACAAAACACACTAACTTTAACAATAATAGTGAAAATCTGTTTCTAATTCTAATGACATTATTAAATGCTGCTCAAAGAGCAATGGAGCCCCCACCATTCCCACTCCGGAGAGTGAGGTCAGTAACCCAGTCTGAGGCCTGTCAGTTTGGGCTGCTGCCAACACACGAGTCAAAGGAGCAGATATCTTAAATGTACTGGTTATTGCTATCCGGGGCGGTATCAAAACAAGTCAAAATGGCAAAGAGGATACCCTGCAAATAAATCACAAGAAACATATTGATTTGAAGAGGACTGGCATTGAAACACAGGACCACAGCTATTCATATTTGTGGAATAAATTGTTGAAATAACATAGTAGCACCATACAGGTTGCAATAGGTTTTAGGACAACATGATAGACCACTATAACTAAGACACACACATGACTTTCCACCCTTATTCACTGGTCTCTGAGTAGAAAGGACAACATTGTTATGCTCACAGCGATAGGAAAGATGTGTATACTCACTGAAGTCACTTTAAAAACCCATCCCTAGGAAACCTATTCTAATGAGGAGAGGAAACCATCGTTATGCTCACAGCGATAGGAAAGAAAAGGCCTGTGGTGGTCAGTATGTGTATACTCACTGAAGTCCCTTTAAAATCCCATCCCTAGGAAACCTATCCTAATGAGGAGAGGAGACCTATCCTAATGAGGAGAGGATACCTATCCTAATGAGGAGAGGAAACCTATCCTAATGAGGAGAGGAGACCTATCCTAATGAGGAGAGGAGACCTATCCTAATGAGGAGAGGAGACCTATCCTAATGAAGAGAGGAGATCTATCCTAATGAGGAGAGGAGACCTATCCTAATGAGGAGAGGAGACCTATCCTAATGAGGAGAGGAAACCTATCCTAATGAAGAGAGGAGACCTATCCTAATGAAGAGAGGAGATCTATACTAATGAGGAGAGGATACCTATCCTAATGAGGAGAGGAGACCTATCCTAATGAGGAGAGGAAACCTATCCTAATGAAGAGATGAGATCTATCCTAATGAGGAGAGGAGACCTATCCTAATGAGGAGAGGAGACCTATCCTAATGAGGAGAGGAGATCTATCCTAATGAGGAGAGGAGACCTATCCTAATGAGGAGAGGAGACCTATCCTAATGAGGAGAGGAAACCTATCCTAATGAGGAGAGGAGACCTATCCTAATGAAGAGAGGAAGCCTATCCTAATGAGGAGAGGAAACCTATCCTAATGAGGAGAGGAAACCTATCCTAATGAGGAGAGGAGACCTATCTTAATGAGGAGAGGAAACCTATCTTAATGAGGAGAGGAGATCTATCCTAATGAGGAGAGGAAACCTATCCTAATGAAGAGAGGAAGCCTATCCTAATGAGGAGAGGAAACCTATCCTCATGAGGAGAGGAAACCTATCCTAATGAGGAGAGGATACCTATCCTAATGAGGAGAGGAAACCTATCCTAATGAGGAGAGGAAACCTATCCTAATGAGGAGAGGAGACCTATCTTAATGAGGAGAGGAAACCTATCTTAATGAGGAGAGGAAACCTATCCTAATGAAGAGAGGAGAAACCAACAGCAATAAACCATTGAGCCTGAGTTTGATGTGTTGGTACACGCCGACGCCGGTTTCGATAATTACTCTGAGAACATATGGGCGACATGGCGCCCCATCCCATTGTATAAACCAATATAACCACTATTAGCTGACAGTCTTTCAAGTTAATTGATGGTGATTATTACGAGCGTGGCAGCCAGTGTGCTACCCACAATCATCTGTAGGGCCATGGGAGAGAGATGGAGCTGTGGAGAGGAGAGATGTCCTCGGGCCGTCAGTTACTGCAAGCATTCCACTGCGGGAGCTCGGCTCCTGCTCCAACGGCTGCTATGGAATGAACATGTACTGTACAACACACCCAAACCAGCAGGAGACAATGATCATTATGACTTGTAGTTATCCCTCTATTGTGTTCATGTGCCGTTCCCTCTCTTTTTTTTCACTCGCTCTCCCACTTGTTCTCTAGCTCATTCTAGCTCACATATGTGATCAGTGCTGATTATTGGTTTAGTTTTGTATTAGTTGTAAGATGTTACAGGATGCCATATTCCCACGTTTAAGCCAGGTTGCACGAGAAAGACTTTTATCAATGATCTGGGTTCACGCAGAGAATGAGAACACAAGAGGGAGAGAAAGGGGGAAACATGGAGAGAGAAAAAACATGAGATAACAAGAGAGAGAGAGAGAGAGAGAGAGAGAGAGAGAGAGGGAGAGAGAGATCGAGTTAAAGGAGAAATAAAGACGGGTGAGAGATGATCCATCTTCTGCTCCAGTGAAGAGAGTAGAGGAGGGCGGAGGGGGGGAAATGTCTGCACAATTACTGGCCAGGAAGTAGCTAACCAAATGGCACTTGGCACAGCAGGCCTCTACCCTGCACAGCTGGCGGAGGGGCGAATGGGCTGTGACAGGAGGAGAGAGGGATTTGAAACACAGGGAGAGATGGATGGGGTATGAGAAAGAGAGAGATGCAAGGGAGGGAGAGGAATTTGCAACACATGGAGAGATTGAAGGGGAGGAGAGGGAGAGGAATGTGAAACAAGGAGAGATGAGGGGGGGGAAATAGGAATTTGAAATGAGAACGAGGTAAGGAGGGTGAAGAGAGGGACCAGGGAAGAGGTGAGATGACATCACATGGAGAATGACTGCAACTGAAGGTGCATTATGTGTGTTGTCTTTAAAAAGATGTTTATCTACAGTATTTATTCATCAGAGGGAACCTTGAGTGGGTATCTACAACCACCACGTGATTGTAATGTATTCTCATCGATCGTCACCGTCAGTCTACCAATCAATTGATTGGTTAACTATTTATCCTCCATGGTTATTACATGTTTTTCAAAAAGGTTTGCATCACAGCTTAATCTATAATACTAAAATCAAATAATTGCCTGCTTCAGTGCCCTATTGGATTCATGCAACCATTACTTTGAGGAAGAAAGTGTACAATGGGTGGAGGAAAATGCTGTTCAGGAATCATAAGAAATAATCCATGACTGCATTCTGTAGAAAGCTTTCAGCAAGATCCCTGTCAATGGTAATGTAAATAATTCTATTTAACTGTGTCAGATTTTGTAGGAACTCAGTCGGTGTCCAAACTTAATATTGACAATAAGAATAGTAGAGCACACCGGGCGCAATTTCAAGATGTGGTTGTGCATCAGCTGTTTTTGAGCACTGACAGTCACTCAATTATTCATGTCAGTTAACATATTTTAGATTTGTAGTTAGTCTAGTGAGCTATCTTGGCTGAATACTGATCGGGCATGCAGGGCACGTGCCCCAGGACTTTGACCTTTAGAGGGCCCACATTGATTTTGTTAGTCATGTTAACATAGCATAAGTCATTACCAAATATTTAGAATAGCAGGAAATTAGCTTTAAAACTCCACCGTCAAGATGGGGGCCACAAAAATGTTTTGCCATGAGGTGGGGGGCCCCCCAACCAAATCTTGCTTAGGGCCCCCAAAAAGCCGGCCCTGCAAGAGAGGGAGAGAGAGAGAAAAAGGGAGAGGGCGATGAAGAGATAAAGAAAGAGGGATAGAGAAATATTGATGCAAGTGGTATATAACGCTGTTTAACTAATGTTGAATACTTATCGTTACTAGTGAGATTCCAGTAACCAATCATAATATACTATATTGTTATTGATATGTTTAAATTGACAGCTATTACAAATCACCTGTCAGAAGCTGCATGACGGGCAGTTTATTTTGAGCCAATCAAAACTCAATATTCTCTTAAATCCCTCTCCTAACCTCACGTTATACACCAGTCGGCACCAACATGATGAAAAAGAGCTAGAACGGAACGTGAAGAGCTACCGCCATTCCATGGAAGAAAAAACAAAGTTTCCAATCGATATTAACACTCACTTATATACCCTGGGCGGTATCAACGCAAGGACTTGGTGAGATTTCATAAGGAGAACGAGCTACTAGCGATTAGGCTAGCTAAACTATTGCTAGCATTTTGTGCGCGTTCATACTGAACCAAGCATATGCACAAGCTGTTAACATTTAGGATAGCTCAGCTATCGATCAATTGAAATAGAAAATGTGTATAGGTGTAAGCACTAGTACGTTCCATTTGCACAGGCTAGGCTACTGTTCCGTCCACGTGAGCTTGGTGCTGTAGTTGTGTAAAATCCTTTGCATTGCCCAAGTTAGTTTATTGTTTAGTTCATGTGAACCTGGTGCTGTAGTTAAAGTATAAAGCATTTTGACTAAATTTAATTTTCTTAGTCCTGTATGAGATTAAATCTAAGACCTACAGTATATTTAAGCAATTAGGCATGAGGGGGTGTGGTATATGGCCAATATACCACGGCTAAGGGCTGTTCTTAGTCACGACGCATTGCGGAGTGCCTGGACACAGCCCTTAGCTGTGGTATATTGGCCATTTACCACCAACCTCCGAGGTGCCTTATTGCTATTATAATCTAGTTACCAACGTAATTAGAGCAGTGAAAATAAATGTTTTGTCATACCCGTGGTACAGTATGATATACCACACCTGTCATCCAATTAGCATTCAGGGCTCGAACCACTCAGTTTATAATAATGTTTATACGAAAGGTACTCATGGTACAGTTGAAGGCGGAAGTTTACATACAATTAGGTTGGAGTCATTAAAACTCGTTTTTCAACCACTCCACATATTTCTTGTTAACAAACTATAGTTTGGGCAAGTCGGTTAGGACATCTACTTTGTGCATGACACAAGTCATTTTTCCAACAATTGTTTACAGTCAGATTATTGGCCGTAATGACCATTGTTATGTTTGGAGGAAAAAGGGGGAGGCTTGCAAGCCGAAGAACACCATCCCAACAGTGAACCACGGGGGTGGCAGCATCATGTTGTGGGGGTGCTTTGCTGCAGGACGGACTGGTGCACTTCACAAAATAGATGACATCATGAGGAAAGAAAATTATGTGGATATATTGAAGCAACATCTCAAGACATCAGTCAGGAAGTAAAATGTATTGATTTATTAAATACATATTAAGCTCATTGTACAAATTTCACATATCAATATTTACTCAAGGTGATTCTTTTTTTGGGAAGAATTTGTATTTACAAAATACAAGCTGGCATTATTTTCCTAAATTATTCAGTTGTGTTTTCATGTCTCCCTACTGCTCCAGTAGCGAACATAACTGGTCCAATATAGTTTAATCTTAAACATACAGTAGCCCATAGTGTTAAGCACTTGTTCCAGGTAGGTTCTGGGGGATACAGGGATAGGGAAGAGTGGAGGTTGGGGTGGCCGTATTGGGACTAATGAGTAGTGCACTTTTTGCTCTTGGGGGGGTTTCTATGACGCGGTGGGTCCACCCGTCAGGGGAACGTCAACCGATATTGCTACATACTTTAGAATCACACCTGTCTTTTTCAGTCACTCCTTCCATCTATCTTTCTGTCAACAAACTCCAGAAGGAGATGTGGGTGTAGAGTCAGGTGCAGGAGAATGCAAAGTTTCGAAAAGGACGTTTAATTAACATGGTCCAAAGAACAGGATAAACAGGACTACAACAGTAGCCTCAAACCACCATGACACCGTCCGGGGGAAAAACCCACCTGTTCAACAGAACCCCAAAAACGCAACCCAAAACTAAGTGACAGCAAACGAATCAATCCCGCACAAAACCCAGAGGAAATGGCGAGATTTAAATACCCCCCCCCTAATTACCCAAAGAGAACACTGGTGAAACACAAGACAGACATAACCAAATGAAAAGGAAAAAGGATCGGTGGAAGCTAGTAGACCGGCGACGACGACCGCCGAGCGCCGCCTGAACAGGGAGAGGAGCCAACTGCGGTGGAAGTCGTGACACTTTCTCTCTCATTCTCACTAGTTTATCAATCCCTCTCATCACGACTCCCTCCCTCACTTTCTCCTTCATTCTCACTAGCTCATCAATCCCTCTCATCACGTCTCCCTCCCTCACTTTCTCCCTTTCATTCTCACTAGCTCATCAATCCCTCTCATCACATCTCCCTCCCTCACTTTCTCCCTTTCATTCTCACTAGCTCATCAATCCCTCTCATCACGTCTCCCTCCCTCACTTTCTCCCTCATTCTCACTAGCTCATCAATCCATCTCATCACGTCTCCCTCCCTTACTTTCTCCCTCATTCTCACTAGCTCATCAATCCCTCTCATCACGTCTCCCTCACTCACTTTCTCCCTCATTCTCACTAGCTCATCAATCCCTCTCATCACGTCTCCCTCCCTCACTTTCTCCCTTTCATTCTCACTAGCTCATCAATCCCTCTCATCACGTCTCCCTCCCTCACTTTCTCCCTTTCATTCTCACTAGCTCATCAATCCCTCTCATCACGTCTCCCTCCCTCACTTTCTCCCTCATTCTCACTAGCTCATCAATCCCTCTCATCACGTCTCCATCCCTCACTTTCTCTCTTTCATTCTCACTAGCTCATCAATCCCTCTCATCGCGTCTCCCTCCCTCACTTTCTCCCTTTCATTCTCACTAGCTCATCAATCCCTCTCATCACGTCTCCCTCCCTCACTTTCTCCCTTTCATTCTCACTAGCTCATCAATCCCTCTCATCACGTCTCCCTCCCTCACTTTCTCCCTTTCATTCTCACTAGATCATCAATCCCTCTCATCACGTCCCCCTCCCTCACTTTCTCCCTTTCATTCTCACTAGCTCATCAATCCCTCTCATCACGACTCCCTCCCTCACTTTCTCTCTTTCATTCTCACTAGCTCATCAATTCCTCTCATCACGTCCCCCTCCCTCACTTTCTCCCTTTCATTCTCACTAGCTCATCAATCCCTCTCATCACGTCTCCCTCCCTCACTTTCTCCCTTTCATTCTCACTAGCTCATCAATCCCTCTCATCACGTCTCCCTCCCTCACTTTCTCCCTTTCATTCTCACTAGCTCATCAATCCCTCTCATCACGACTCCCTCCCTCACTTTCTCCCTTTCATTCTCACTAGCTCATCAATCCCTCTCATCACGTCTCCCTCCCTCACTTTCTCCCTCATTCTCACTAGCTCATCAATCCCTCTCATCACGTCTCCCTCCCTCACTTTCTCTCTTTCATTCTCACTAGCTCATCAATTCCTCTCATCACGTCCCCCTCCCTCACTTTCTCCCTTTCATTCTCACTAGCTCATCAATCCCTCTCATCACGTCTCCCTCCCTCACTTTCTCCCTTTCATTCTCACTAGCTCATCAATCCCTCTCATCACGTCTCCCTCCCTCACTTTCTCCCTTTCATTCTCACTAGCTCATCAATCCCTCTCATCACGACTCCCTCCCTCACTTTCTCCCTTTCATTCTCACTAGCTCATCAATCCCTCTCATCACGTCTCCCTCCCTCACTTTCTCCCTCATTCTCACTAGCTCATCAATCCCTCTCATCACGTCTCCCTCCCTCACTTTCTGGCTCATCCCTTGTTTGTATCAGACAGCCACATTTAATGAAGGGCCTGCTTCTCTTTTCATCCTGCTTGTGGGACCTTGAAATGCCCCGGCGTCAGCCACTAGCCACACTCCACCCTGTCTCAATCTCATCTTCACATCGCAGAGACACAAACTGTCAATGTAGCTTCTTCACTGCAATCAAAGCGGTTTTGTTGCTCTCTCTCACCCCAAACTCCATCCCTCAGGTCCCCACATATCACTTAGCAGGGAAGTAAACAACAGGACACTACCTCAGAATCCCTTCATTAGCTTCAGGGCTAAATAGCTATGCTAGGATGACCCAGTGACATCCTGCTGCGCTCAGCTAGCACTCTTCTCTCAAATCCGCAACACACCCCATGGTGTTTTGTTGTTGATTCCTGAAAGTGAGCCCAGCTACTGTGGAATCCCCCACTGGGGCCCCCTTGTGAGAACTAGTTATCTCATGCACTCATTCCTTAACGGCAGACTCAATGTAATAACAAGCACTGAGAATGAGGCTCACTAGCCAAGCTGCTAACTGTGCTTGATGCTAACTACTCTGTCTATGTGGCTAACCCATTTATCATTGATATAATCTGTTTTAGCATGACATTTCCGCTGAGGGCTTCCACCATCTTAATATAGTCCACTGGGCAGGAATTCCTTTGAATTGAGAGCAATCAGCCAGTATAGAACAAGAACATGTACTACTTTTAAATGGAGACAGCCTCCATGGCGCTGCCTATGCTGTCACAGACACTTTAATGGCACAGATACAAAGATGAGTCCTCTATCTCTACGGGGTAACCACTCGTGCCATGATGCTAACCCCTTTAGCTATGATTCCCACTGTTCTAGCCATGATGCTAACCCCTCTAGCTATGATGCCCACTGCTATAGCCATGATGCTAGCTGTAATGCTAACTGCTCTAGTGATGCTACCCACTCTAGCCATGATGCTAACCACTAAACTAATTAGCAATGCATTCAGCACTAGCAAAGGGATTTTCCTTTTCTAAGCTGTAGGCATTGGGTAGGCTAAATATATTCTGGAGCATCCCACAGCTTGCACTCCTACCTGGCTGTCAGCCTTTCAGCTTGTTTTCTCCACAACAGATGGAGATGTCACTGTGTTTCCTGAGCTACTACATTACCCGTGGTTCATGTCTCATACAATTCAGAGCTGACTTATCCTCTCCGAGGTGTAACTAAACTTTGGAAAGGAAAGTTCAGACGTGGTAAAGAGTCGTGACTGTTCAAGATGACAAACGAGTCATTGAGGAGTTTTAGAGTCACAACTTTCATAATGTATGTCAGAAGGAGTCAGACTTCTATCAATTAGATTTAAAAACTCAGCAAAAAAGAAATGTCCTCTCACTGTCAACTGCGTTTATTTTCAGTAAACTTAACATGTGTAAATATGTGTATGAACGTAACAAGATTCAACAACTAAGACATAAACTGAACAAGTTCCAAAGACATATGACTAACACCAAACGCCATCCCGTCTGGTTTGCACTTTTTAGGACAATCATTTGTTTTTCAACAGGACAATGACCCAACACACCTCAAGGCTGTGTAAGGGCTATTTGACCAAGAAGCAGAGTGATGGAGTGCTGCATCAGATGACCTGGCCTCCACAATCACCCGACCTCAACCCAATTGAGTTGGTTTGGGATGAGTTGGACCGCAGAGTTAAGGAATAGCAGCCAACAAGTGCTCAGCACATGTGGGAACTCTTTCAGGAGTGTTGGAAAAGCATTCCAGGTGAAGCTGGTTGAGAGAATGCCAAGCGTGTGCAAAGCTGTCATCAAGGGAAAGGGTGGCTACTTTAAAGAATATAAAATCCCAAATGTTTTATATGTATATATTTGTTCAACTAAATGCGGGCACTACATGATTCCATGTGGGTTATTTTATAGTTATATGTCTTGTGTGTGTGTGTGTGTGTGTGTGTGTGTGTGTGTGTGTGTGTGTGTGTGTGTGTGTGTGTGTGTGTGTGTGTGTGTGTGTGTTTGTGCGTTTGTGCGTGCATGTGTGATGAGTGGGAGAAAGAGAGAATCTCCTATGTCTAATTAGCATCCTTCTGAGGCTATGTGTCTCGTTAAAGTCAACAGCAGATGTTGACTGACTGAGAAAATAAAGCAGACACTGTACTAGAGTGCAGGGAGGTAGAGAGAGGACACGTTTATTTATTTTGGGTGATAAAAACAGGGTTATAGTACAGGCCTGTGGGCACAGGTGCTGGAGTGCAGAGGAAGGAAGCAGGGAGGGAGGGCAGAAGGGGAGGGAGGGAGGGCACAGGAGGAGGGAGGGAGTGGGGAGGGAGGGCAGAAGGAGAGCGAGGGAGGGCACAGGAGGAGGGAGGGAGGGCAGAAGGGGAGGGAGGGAGGGACAAGTGTGTAGGAGAAGTGAGTGAGCTAAATGTGTAAAGAGTGAGAGGAGAGTTAGAGAGAAGAGAGTCAGAGAGTTAGAGAGAAAGGAGAGTTGAGAGAAGAAAGTTGAGAGAGAGGAAAGTTGAGAGAGAGAAGAGAGAGAAGAAAGTTGATAGAGAGAGAGGAGAGTTGAGAGAGAGAGAGAGAAGAAAGTTGAGAGAGAGGAGAGTTGAGAGAAGAGTGGATGTGGATGTTGGGGGGCCAGACTGTATGTGTAAATGCATGTGTTTTTGTACTAAGTTAGCTGTTAAGTTTGACAGTAAGTCACTTTTCCAACACCTACTGTAGAAAAACACATTCATCATGTGTCCGTCTCATTAAGACTTAACCTTTGCCATAGCCACTCAGACTCATCATCAGACAGAAACAATGCTACAAGGCTATCTTGATCATTCAAAAGTTGAGTCATGCAGTTAGATGATGGATGCCATCTTAGTTGAACAAGAGATTACTGTATCACATACATACACACACACACAAACAACACAAGCACACACACACACACACACACACGCACACGGACACCCCTTCTCCACCAGAGTGATGTCATCTCTGTCTTGTCTGGCTAAGCAGATTGTGCAGTCACCAGTGAAATTGAAATGCAGCCGTGGTTAATTAACAAACAGCCTATCACCCGTCCAGTTAGCATGCTGTCAATATTTACTGCTGTTTCCTGTTGCTAGGGAGGGCTAATATGTTGGTCCTAGAGAGAGTGAGGGAGTATGTTTGGCATGGAAGGCAGCTCAACCTGTTGCTAGGGAGGGCTAATATGTTGGTCCTAGAGAGAGTGAGGGAGTATGTTTGGCATGGAAGGCAGCTCAACCATTTTCTTCACTTGTTACACTTTTATGCTCTTTCATATCCCCAGCGTGATGTCCAATTACATGATCACTTTGTGACCATTAACCAACATAGAGGAGACGGAGACTGCATGACCTGGAGGGATGGAGGGAGGGACACAGTATATCACTATGCATAAAAATTACAGCTCAGAGTATTTCTACATGAGCGCTGGCCCTGAAAACCACTCTTAGCATCGACAAGCCCTCCCGTTGAAAAGGTTAGCGTTTAGCCTAAGGCTGTCCAATAAGATCACGGATGGAGAAGAAAAATAAAGACCCTGCATGTTTTACTGTTTCTCTTTACACTCACATTCACCTCCAAATGTCAGCGGCAATATTGATCAGGGAAGAAAAATGCAACATGAGTCACGGGTGGAAGAGGAAATCATATTTCATAACCTGACGTCTGCATTTGTCAGTCAAAGGGTCAATCGTATTTGTGAGATGTAATCTTGTGTTGCAGTATTTGGAAGATGCGTTGGATAATGTGGTTATTAGGAGGAAATTACGTCGCTAAGATAGCAGCCACCAGGCCAAGTCTCTGCACACTTTCTGTTTCCCCCCCCCCGTGAGCTAGAATGCAGAGCCGATACACGGGGTCAAAAAGTCAACGCCCTAGCAACGAGTTCCTGCTCATTATAAAATAGCTCCTATGGCACCTAGCACCTTGTTAGTGGTTAACCATCTTAAAGTACAGACATTCTCTGTCTCACCATTGACTTCTCCCGAGTTTGTCTTATTTTTCTACCCTCCTTCCTTCCTAAGCAGGCAATCAATTCTCTCACTGCACTGATAACACAGTGCCATGTTTCTAGTTGGGTTCCATCTTTGAAATCTATCAAGGGTGGTTGCTACTAGAAACGAGAACAACAGAGAAAGGACTGAGTCATAATTTGGAGAAAGTTTTTACTAACCATTTACGTTCTTGACACAAAGGTCACAGTGGGCTGTTTAATCAATGTGTCTTTTCAGAAATTAAACACTCGTTTTCTGGTGGGTTACAGATCAGAAAGCTAAACCCAGTAAAAGTTTCCCAGCCATTTTGGTTTCATAAGCAAAATAAAGTTGATAATATTTATTTAGTAGAAATTTAGCAGGAGGAAATCTCTTGAGAAAAGTTGGTTATTCTCAGACTGATCTAAAGTTGGGAATTCTTAGGCTGATCTAAAGTTGGTTATTCTCAGGTTGATCTAAAGTTGGGAATTCTCAGGCTGATCTAAAGTTGGGAATTCTCAGGCTGATCTAAAGTTGGGAATTCTCAGGTTGATCTAAAGTTGGGAATTCTCAGGCTGATCTAAAGTTGGGAATTCTCAGGCTGATCTAAAGTTGGGAATTCTCAGGTTGATCTAAAGTTGGGAATTCTCAGGTTGATCTAAAGTTGGGAATTCTCAGGTTGATCTAAAGTTGGGAATTCTCAGGTTGATCTAAAGTTGGTTATTCTCAGGCTGATCTAAAGTTGGTTATTCTCAGATTGATCTAAAGTTGGTTATTCTCAGGCTGATCTAAAGTTGGGAATTCTCAGGTTGATCTAAAATTGGGAATTGTAAGGCTGATCTAAAGTTGGGAAATCTCAGGCTGATCTAAAGTTGGGAATTCTCAGGTTGATCTAAAGTTGGGAATTCTCAGGTTGATCTAAAGTTGGGAATTCTCAGGTTGATCTAAAGTTGGGAATTCTCAGGTTGATCTAAAGTTGGGAATTCTCAGGTAGATCTAAAGTTGGGAATTCTCAGGTTGATCTAAAGTTGGTTATTCTCAGGCTGATCTAAAGTTGGTTATTCTCAGTCGGATCTAAAGTTGGTTATTCTCAGGCTGATCTAAAGTTGGGAATTCTCAGGCTGATCTAAAGTTGGGGATTCTCAGGTTGATCTAAAGTTGGGAATTCTCCGGTTGATCTAAAGTTGGGAATTCTCAGGTTGATCTAAAGTTGGGAATTCTCAGGTTGATCTAAAGTTGGGAATTCTCAGATTGATCTAAAGTTGGGAATTCTCAGGTTGATCTAAAGTTGGGAATTCTCAGGTTGATCTAAAGTTGGGAATTCTCAGGTTGATCTAAAGTTGGGAATTCTCAGGTTGATCTAAAGTTGGGAATTCTCAGGTTGATCTAAAGTTGGGAATTCTCAGGTTGATCTAAAGTTGGGAATTTCTCCAGCTCATCCCTGCAGTCCCCCCTTGCTGCTTTCAAATTAACATATTAAGTAAAGCAATTTACGTGGGACGTTTTTTGGGCAACGATTCAATACAATTAAAACAACCCACGGAAACAATGTCATATCAACAGTAGCTCATAATTAACTGTGCGAAAAAGTCTCTTTTTTTTACCGTGATGTATGTATCTCTCAATGCAATTATGTTTTTTTTCCTTCCCATTTGAAGAGTGATTGTATGAAAGCAAATAGAGCCATTGCCACTTGTAGTGTGCGACTGCAGGCTTCAAGGTGGTCTGAGTTCTTTTGTGTTCGAGGCTCCATTGAAACGTCTTGCTGTATTTACTGAATATGCTGTATGTGTCACTTACAATGCATTGTTTAGGTATTGGACTAATACCTTGAACCCTGTTATTGTCTAGGCCTGTCCTATCATTGCTACCATTCACCATAGTTTGCACTTTAACACATGCATCCAATACCTGATTGCAAATATTCTGGCTTAGGAAACTCAGAATTCAACCAATTGTTGATGTTGTTGATGTTGCTGCTGCCTCGTGTGGCAAGTCTCAGCCCCTGTTACTGGGTTACTCTGTCGAACATACAGCCATGTAGCTAATGAACAAGTCTTACAGGTCCATTTCAGCCATCTTTTTTTCTTGGGCTTGCGTGACATGTACTCTGTACCCTGTGTCAGGCCTTGGGATTGCACAGGCTTTCACTGTGATAATGGTCACCTGCCAGACTCCGACTGCGGAGGAGATGAGGAAAAGTGAGAAAAGGAGGTAGAGAAAGAGAGAGTGTGAGAGAGGTAGGTCGAACTCGAGTCACGATGCCATCAGCGGGCGGTTTCCCCGGCAACGGGCAATTAAAGCGTCCTTTGTCTAAGTAAGTGCGTCTCGTTAATCATTTTCTATTTCTCGTCCCAGTGAGGGAGAGGACGACAAACGGACAACACTGGAATAGGTTTAAAAAGTGGAAGTGCCAACAGACACACACAGGGAAATTATATCATGTAGGGTGTGTGTGTGGTGTGCGGGGTCGGGGGGTTCAGGGAGCAATTGACTCACCTGGAGGATGTGTAATCTGTAAAAGGTCAGAGTAAAACCCCCCCCACACACTACTGTCAAATTGCTGCTTGGACCCCATGACTTTTGTTGCAATTGAAACAGCCAGTAAAAAACACTGATACATCATAAGCTATACATTAGTCTGCTATTTTGATCAAATTGTTTTGCTACTCTTTATGACTTCATTAAATACTTTTTTTTATCACAATAATATAGCAACTGCTTCTTGTCTGACCATTAAGTGGCTGTCAATCAGAATAATTGCCTTTAAAATGCATATGCCACTAAACAGTCAAAAAAAAGGTGAACTTTGGCCTGCTGTTTAAAGGTGGGGGTCCAATTGAGTTTAATCAAGGGTTTTTTCTTGCTGAGTGGTACTTTAGAACCTTGTTCAGGGGTCTTCTTTCCCAAAGGGCAATGTCAAGTGTATAGACACTTAGTAGACTCTTTATGTAACTGTCAACGTGTACTGTAGTGTAGTGCTGTGCGGTGATGGACGATGTCCATTTTTCAAGCTCCTGCAACACAGCTACGTTGATCATTTCAGTGTTTAACCATTACTGAAGTTCTTGATATGATTCAATATTCAGTCATATTTTGTGAGATATTTTATAAGGGCGACGTTTGACTGTGGAATAAAATTCAAATCAATCCATGTTGCTAGAAAATGTAGATAGGTCCACATGCAGTTTAATTGATTGGATCTGCAAACAACACTGTTAAATAATTGATAACTTAAACATTTAATGAGTAGTACCGTGCTGAATCCATCTAGCCATAGTTATATGTACTGTATAAGGACGTTTTAAAGCCAATTTTTTTTGCTCAAAGATACCTCACTATACTCTAACAAGGGCTAAAATGGGTGTCGTTCTGGATACCTGTATACAATCACACCATAAAATCCATGTAGAGATTGCATAAACTATTATCCTTGAAAACCCAGTTTTTCTAACAATGCAAGAATATATACAATTATCCCCCATCCCCGCAGGAGGCCTTTTGCCTTTTGGTAGGCCGTGATTGTAAATAAGAATTTGTTAAATAGTTAAATAGTTATATATATATTTTTTTTTTGTATAATCTTAATGCATTGTTGGTACAGTATGTGAGGATTAAGTGTTAGCAAAGTGCTAGAACAGGCTTACAGTGGAGCACAAATAACCCTCATTCCCTTGACCCTATTCAGTACCTATGATGCATTAATTCCATTCTTAACTCAAAGGCAGTCTAACAAGATAGTTAAAAACTAGCGGTACCGACCAACCACAATCTACAATCCTTCACAGAAGACAACCCATTTCAATATGGATGGTCCATCCATCGATGGCGTCACTTGAAACAAAAGAAACCGTTGTGTTTTGTGTTCCCTGTCGTATTCACCTCGAGGCGCTGGCGGTCAGGGTAGAATCAATGGAACTGGTGGCTGTACAAAGCCTGGCATGCTTGGCAGAAAATGAGCTCGGCAGACAGCAATATACAGCCTTCATTATGGGAGCGCAATCAGAGTCTACAGATCAATATCCGGTTATCACCAGTTCTAGTACTAGAAGACCAAGGTGGTCTACAGGGAGGCCCATTGTACGGTGGGTCTTTTGTCGATGGAGAACCAATGCCGTCACATCAGAGATCCGCTAGCTAATCAGTGAATTACTCACGTTAGCAAGTGTTGCTGCAGGCTAGGTCAGTTTGGGCAGGAATCGATAGCTCCTTTACAAGAGAGAACGCCTTAGTAATTACGCCCTTCCTTATTCAGCTGTTCTTTCGTCCTTATTAAGGTCAGGGTTCAGTTTTGGGTTTGCTCTGGAATGGATTAGCTTGCGTTGATCCATTGCTTTGTGTACAGACTGATAGTAACGGACCCAAAAGTCTCCCAGCATGGGAACTTGGGCTGTCTGCACTGCTGTGTCTGACTACAGTTGAATTCTGATCAACTTGGAGACTTGTTACTGCTGTTGGTTTTGGCTTGTTGCTAACTAAACCAAAGAGTGCAGAAATCCTGAGCATTAAAAAAAAACAGGGAAGGCCCCTGTTTGCAACTCTTCTATAGAAAGGGAAGGGGTTGCTTGGGTACACCAGAGAGTAAGTTATCGGCTCGTCAGAGATTGCAATACCACATTGATGTTTTTTTTTTCATGACAGCTGACAGTTGA
Source organism: Oncorhynchus clarkii lewisi (assembly GCF_045791955.1). Taxonomy (NCBI): domain Eukaryota; kingdom Metazoa; phylum Chordata; class Actinopteri; order Salmoniformes; family Salmonidae; genus Oncorhynchus; species Oncorhynchus clarkii. Next base: position 41,667,179 of record NC_092167.1, on the reverse strand, counting down.
GATTTATGAGGGAGAGAAACATCTAGAAGGAGCACAACAAGGAGGCTGAACAACTTGTATCAATCATGTCTTCTCATTTCCCTTCCTCCCCACTGACAACAACCTGAGCATCTGTTCTGTTCCCTCTCTCCTCTCTTCCCCTCCCTCTGGCCCTTTTTCCATTGGTCTGATTCCACTTCATCCCCACACGTTTCAAATCAGATGGCTTCCGTGAGAGAGATGTTATTTTTTGTCGCTGCTTGAGTGCTGAGCAAACACACCCACACACACACACACACACACACACACAAACTGACACACGCCTAGCAGAGGATGCTAACCATACATCATGTCCCAAAGGCTATTGTGATTCATGTGCTTCAAAGCATTAATATACAAAGCTCTATCCCACTGTTACCATTGCAATGCATTCTCCATGTGTTGGAGCGTTAGGGGTAGCCTGGATTACTGTATATAGGGAGATTAATGGACAGTGACTGTGTATAGATGGACTGGCAATGAGGTCATGTGTTATGAAGTGTGGATAAACATGGTGTGATTCCCCCTGTGTCCCTATTGGCCCCTCAGGGACACCCTAGACAGGCGAGTGTATAAGTAGCCAATGAAAGAGCAGCGTGGAGAGCAGAGGAGAGCCTGATTCCTGCGGCAATGTTTTCTTCCAGCAGGGCAGCCAAAATCATTGTGTGTGTGTGTGTGTGTGTTTGACTGAAATAAACACAAAGAACAAACACACACACTCACACACGGACACACTCACACATGGACACACTCACACACGGACACACTCACACACGGACACACTCACACACGGACACACTCACACACGGACACACTCACACACGGACACACGAACACACGGACACACGAACACACGGACACACACACACACACACTAACGCACGCACGCACACACACACACACACACACACACACACACACACACACACACACACACACACACACACACACACACACACACACACACACACACACAGCTTAAAAGTACCAATGGGTCATTTTTGACACCAAAATGGTATTATATTTTACTTTTTTGTATGTTTTTCATGTTTTGAACAAATATGTTGATACATTTCATCCATAGCCACTTGTTATAAAAGTTTTTATGTTATTCATTCAAAGTGTTGCTGAGAAATTGGTGATGGAGCTAATCTGACATACCGGTATGACCTAACATGGCCACTGATATAGGCCATATGGGTGCTGGTGCCATCAGACATTTAGCTCTTCATTTGGAATGCTTTGGCCTTTCAACTTAGTTCCAATTGCATCTGAAAGAAGAGACTCTCAACTTTGTATGGAGACACTGACTGAAATCTAAATATGTATTTATTTTGCAGTTATAGTGGGTGCCACGCCCGCAGGGAACACATCTGGGATGGCTCCATATCTAAATATTTCGAGGGTACATATTTGGTGCATTTGTCACAAAGTTCACTATTGAGTCCACATTTTCAGCATATTCACATACTTATCAAGAGAACATCCCTGGTCATCCCTACTGCCTATGATTTGGCAGACTCACTAAACACAAATGCTTTGTTTGTACATGATGTCTGATTGTTGGAGAGTGCCTCTGGCAATCCATAAATTCTAAAAACATTGTACCGTTTGGTTTGCTTTAATATAATGAATTCTTACTTTTACTAATTTAGCAGTTACATTTACTTTTGATACATAAGTATATTTAAAACCAAATACTTTTAGACTTTTCCTCATGCAGTATTTTACTGGGTAACTTTCACAAGTCATTTTCTGTTCTTTTTAGATTTTAACCTTTCTTTAACTAGGCATGTCAGTTAAGAACAAATGCTTACTGTCACGCCCTGGCCTTAGAGCTTTTTTACGTCTCTATTTTGGTTTGGTCAGGGTGTGATTTGGGTGGGCATTCTATGTTCCTTTTTCTATGATTTTCTATTGCTAGGTTTTGGCCACATAAGGTTCTCAATCAGGGACAGCTGTCTATCGTTGTCTCTGATTGGGAACCATACTTAGGTAGCCCTTTTTCCCACCTGTGTTTGTGGGAAGTTGACTTTGTTCAGGGCACTTAGCCTTTGACCTTCACGGTTTGTTTTTGTAGTGTTTATTGTTTTGTTCGGCGTCATTTTGATTATTAAAAGAAAATGTACGCTCACCACGCTGCACCTTGGTCCTCTCCTTCAATCAGCCGTGACACTTAATTACAATGACGGCCTACCCCGGGCCAATTGTGTGCCACCTATGGTACTCACAATCACGGCCGGTTGTGATACAGTCTGGAATTGAACCAGGGTCTGTAGTGACGCCTCTAGCATTGAGATGAGGTGCTTTAGACCGCTGTGCCACTCAGGAGCCCATTAAGGTATCTTTACTTTTACTCAAGTATGACAATTGAGTACTTTTTACCCCACTGCCATCAATTAATGTTTTATGCTGCAATGTAGTTGTCTCTTGTAGAATTTACTTATTCAACAGAACTTTATATGCCCCAGATCCATTCATATAGAAATTAACTGACCTATTTTTATTTGGTCAAAGAGTTTGGAATATTCGTGCGGAATTACCTTTGCCAAGTCGGTGACCATCGTTGGTGTGTTGCATTATTTTTATAAAAACAGTCTGACTTGTCGACTGCATGAACTTTACAAAAATCATGTCATCAAAGGTCATGCCGATTTTGATTAAATTGTCTTTAAGTCCCTGCAGTTGCTTCTCGCCAACTACACCATCCAGCCATAACCTGCATTGTGGGAGGCACTATTTGTCAACCAATCATTAGGGTGTTTTTGTTTGACCCACGTGAACATGGCCGAAGATGAGACTCAAAACAGGAACCAGCTTTGCTGTGATTCTAAAGCTACAGTGGATACAAATGAAAGTGCTATTTGAGACTTCTCTCTATGAAATTAATATTACACGCATTATGTTTTCAGGTTGTTAGTGTGTGTGATATGGGGGTATAGAAAAATGTCTATACAGAAGAACGTTAGTTAACAATAGAAGCTATGTTGACCCTGCCATGTTGATCTGAGTCTTGCTGTTTGAGAACCATTAAGTGTCCGACTTTCGGCTGTCTCAGATGCACCCCTTACTTCACTCGCCGACAGTCAGCTTCTTTAGGCTTACTGGTCAAACACACCCCTTGTTTTTTTTGGGTGGCGGAACTCATTACAATAATACCCAACATGTTTTGCAAGTGTACATTTTTTACATTTAGATATACAGTACCTGTCAAATGTTTGGACACACCTACTCATTGAAAGGTTTGAATTTATTTGTACTATTTTCTACATTGTAGGAATCATATAGAATCAGGTAGTAACCACACAAAGTGCCTTAGACCGCTGCGGCACTCAGGAGCCCTGAATGCCAAGAGTCACCAAATCTGTCAACAAGGCAAAGGGTAGCTACTTTGAAGAATCTCAAATATAAAATATAATTTGGTGTGTTTAACACTTTTTTGGTTACTACATGATTCCATATGTGTTATTTCGTAGTTTTGATGTCTTCACAATTATTCTACAATGAGTAGGTGTGGCCAAACTTTTGACTGGTACTGCACATTTTGGTAATTTCTGTAACCATTATTGAGAATGTCATTGTCGTTAAAGTGGTCTGTTGGTTGAGTGCATTTTCTTCATGATTTCTGCCAGTTCTGAAGCTACTGAAAAGGCTCACATAAGTGTGCAAGATACAGATGGGAGCATTACTGTTTCTTACAGAAATCTCTGTCATTGTTATTGGAAATGAAACATGTTAATGTGATTGTGTTTTCTTCGTGAAGTTGGACGAGCTACAGTGAAAGAGCTAGGACGGACATCATTGATCCATTTAGGAGGTATTTGTTCCACTTGCGTTGACAAACTGTATTCATTTAATGATGTTTCAATCTGACAATCATTTTGAATTATTTTTTTCTCAATTTAATAGTATTTGAATAACACAGATCACTGAACTAAATCTGTAATAATAATTTATTGTTTCCATTTGGTGTTACCACTGTCCAAAACTGAATTAAGTAATGTACGTCCACCCAGCTCTTCAACCCCCTCCCAAAACAGCCCAAGTTAGGTGACTATATATATTGCAATCGCCCAAAAAGGGTATGTTATGGTTCATTATGCATTGGCTAATGTGCCACACAAGTTGTGTGATGGAGGCGGCCATTGGTTTCTTCTTATTAAATCGTCCCCCTCTCTCCCAGTCTTAACTCAATCCAAGTTAATATGCTACACTGCATTTTTATTACTGTAATGAACAGTCTTAGACTAATGTTAAATCCTGGTGATTTTCTGTACTGATCTTATTCAATCTTGTGATACTTGGACTATCTATTCCCGTCATTGCTCTTATGTCAGTTCTGTCCGTTCTTTATTTCATACTAGCCAATTGGTTTATATGCAGGGTGTAACCGTGCACTGCTTAATTGACATGTGCCGTTTGTCCTGAGTAGTTCAGGTTTACATTAAATAAGACTACAGATCCATGGGCTGGTCCTGACATACAGTGGCTTGCAAAGGTATTCATCCCCCTGGGCGTTTTTCCTTTTTTGTTGCATTACAATCTGTAATTTAAATGGATTTTTATTTGGATTTCATGTAATGGACATACACAAAATAGTCCAAATTGGTGAAGTGAAATGAATAAAATAACTTGTAAAAATGGAAAATTGGTGCGTGCATATGTGTTCACCCCCTTTGCTATGAAGCCTCTAAATAAGATATGGTGCAACCAATTACCTTCAGAAGTCACATTAGTTAAATATCGTCCACCTGTGTGCAATCTAAGTGTCACATGATCTCAGTACATATACACCTGTTCTGAAAGGCCCCAGTGTCTGCAACACCACTAAGCAAGGGACACCACCAAATAAGCGACACCATGAAGACCAAGGAGCTCGCCAAACAGGTCAGGGACAAAGTTGTGGAGAAGTACAGATCAGGGTTGGGTTATACAAATAAACAACAGCAACTTTGAACATCCCATGGAGCACCATTAAATCCATTTAAAAATAATGGATTTACAATAAACCTGCCAAAAAACTTACAGACCAGGCAAGAAGGGCATTAATCCGAGAGTCAACAAAGAGACCAAAGATAACCCTGAATGAGCTGCAAAGCTCCACAGTGGAGATTGGAGTATCTGTCCATAGGACCACTTTAAGCCGTACACTCCACAGAGCTGGGCTTTATGGAAGAGTGGCCAGAAATAAGCCATTGCTAAAAGAAAGAAATAAGTAAACATGTTTGGGGTTCGCCAAAAGGTATGTGGGAAACTCCCCAAACAAATGGAAGTAGGTACTCTGGTCAGATGAGACTAAAATTGAGCTTTTTGGCCATCAAGGAAAATGCTATGTCTGGCACAAACCCAACACCTCTCATTATCCCGAGAATACCATCCCCACAGTGAAGCATGGTAGTGGCAGCTTCACTGTTTTTCATCGCCAGGGACTGGGAACTGGTCAGAATTTAATTAAGGAATGATGGATGGTGCTAAATACAGGGAAATTATTGAGGGAAACCTATTTCGGTCTTCCAGAGATTTGAGACTGGGACGGCGGTTCACCTTCCAGCAGGACAATGACCCTAAGCATACTGCTAAAACAACACTCAAGTGGTTTAAGGGGAAACATTTAAATGTGTTGGAATGGCCTAGTCAAGCCCAGACCTCAATATAATTGAGAATCTGTGGTATGACTTTATGCATCAGCGGAACCCATCCAACTTGAAGGAGCTGGATCAGTTTTGCCTTGAAGAATGAGCAAAAATCCCTGTGGCTAGATGTGCCAAGCTTATAGAGACATACCCCAAGAGACTTGCAGCTGTATTTCCTGCAAAAAGTGGCTCTACAAAGTATTGATGTTGGGAGGGATGAATAGTTATGCACACTCATGTTTTCTGTTTTTTTTTGTCTTATTTCTTGTTTGTTTCACAAAGTGGTAGGCATGTTGTGTAAATAAAATGATACAAACCCCCCCAAAAAATCTATTTTAAGCAACAAAATAGGAAAAATGCCAAAGGGGGTGTGTACTTTCACAAGCCACTGTAGATACAGTATTGCATATCAACAATCAGCTCTAGTGTATGTGTGTCCTTCACCTCTGATAGGAAATGAGCAATTATCGTTAATACTTCAGTCTCCCCTGTCTTCTCATTGGCAGCTTTAAGCGGCGGTCATGTCAGTGGCGGTCTCGTCTGCAAAACTAAAACTGTTGCCGAAACAAAAACTGTTGTGCCAAATTGTTCTGCAGAGTTATTCGAGGAAGCAAAGAGAGGAAGGCTCCACACCAGTATCATATCGAGTTATTTCTCCTCAGTTTCATGATATCTAATTGGTAGTTATGATCTTGTCTCATCGCTGCAACTCACCTACAGACTCGGGAGAGGCGAAGGTCGAGAGCCATGCGTCCTCCGAAACACGACCCTGCCAAGCCGCACTGCTTCTTGACACACTGCTCCCTTAACGCGGAAGCCAGCCCCACCTATTTGTGTTTTTCTATACCTGTTTGCTCCTCTCCCTGTAAGCTTTATAGATGCTCCCCACACCCTGGGTGAAACCCTTCTAATTTAGTGTTAACTGCGCGCAGTCTCTGGCAGGGTTTTGAACTGCCGATGTGCGATCAGAACGCAGAGTTGATCTCAGCCTTTGCTGCCCTTCGTCCTATGCGGCCATTGACGTTTTGGCCCTGACGGAAACATGGTCCCCCCTCAGAGAACACTACAACTCCAGGTGTTCTCTCTTCATCTGACTACGTTTTCTCTCATAGTCCAAGAGCATCTGGTCGTCTTGGTGGTGGCACGAGTGCACTCATTTCTCCTAACTGGAGATTTTCTCTTTTTCTCCCTCTCTCACCTGTCCATTTCCTCATTGGAATTCCATGCCATCACTTTCACTTGATCACTCAAGCTTTACATTTTTGTTATCTGCCTTTGATTCATTTCTTTCCAACTCTCTCTTTTCCCTCCTTGCCTCTTTTGACCTCATCCTTCCCCAATCCCCTCCAACTCACAAGGCAATACGCTTGAAGTCATCTTTACTAGAGACTGTTTTCCTACTAATCTCACTGCAAACCCCCTCCAGGTCTCTGATCACTTACTTTTTTCCCTTTTCTGTCTCCCTTTCCTCCAACCCTAAGCACAATCTATCCCAGTACTCTCCTTTTTAATCCTATCATCTCTCCCTTCTGCTAAATCTTCCTGATTCTACCTCTTCCACCCTACTCTCCTCCCTTTTCGCATCCTATGACTCACACCGTCCCCTTTCCTCCCGGCCGGCTCGGCCTTCCCCTCTTGCTCAGTAGGTGAGCGACTTATTGCGAGCTTACCGAACAGGTCTGAGTGAAAAAGGAGGACAACTAAACTTATGGACCTAGCATCCTTTCACTCCTTCCTCTCTACCTTCTCTTCCTCTGTATCTCCTACTAAAGCCATTTCAAGCTTCTGCTTCTAACCTAGGAAACTCTTTTCCACCTTCTCCTCCTTCCTTACTCCTCCAACCCTCCTCCTCACTTCCTTCTCTCTGCGGATAACTTTGTCAACCACTTTGAAAAGAATGTAGACGATATCCACTCCTCATTCAATCAGCCTATTGAGTCCACTGGTCTCACTCACACAGAACTACCTTTCGCCTTGACCTCTTTTCCCCTCTCTCTCCAGATGCGACTAGTGAGGTCTGGCTGCCGGACAAACTACCCGTTCGACCTCATCTAGTCCTCCCTTCTACAGACCATCTCTAGAGACCTTCTTGCATTCCTCACTTCCCTTATCAACTCATCACTGACCATTGGCTGCATCCCCTCTGACTTCAAAATGGCCTAAGTCCTAGATCTATCCACTGCCTTAGACACCGTGAACCATCAGATCCTTCTCTCCACCCTCTCAGGGCTGGGCGTCTCAGGTTCTGCACACTCTTGGATTGCATCCTACCTGGCAGACCGCTCCTACCAGGTGACATGGAGAGGATCTGTGTCTGCACCACATACTCTCACTACTTGTGTCCCCCAGGGCTCAGTTCTAGGCCCTCTCCTCTCCTCTCTATACGTCAAGTCACACAATATCCTCAGATGGTCTCTCCTATCATCGCTATGTGGATGACACTCAACTACTTGTCTCAATACCCCTTCTGACACCCAGGTGGCGACACATATGTCTGCATGCCTGGAAGACATCTAAGCTAGGATGTCGGCCCATCGAGCTCAACCTAGACAAGACAGAGCTGCTCTTCCTCCCGGGGAAGGCCTGCCTGCTCAAAGACCTCTCCATCACGGTTGACAACTCCACAGTAGCACCCTTCAAGACTGCAACTTGAGAGAGAGAGAGAGAGAGAGAGAGAGAGAGAGAGAAGGAGAGAGAGAAAGAGAGAGAGAGAGAGACTGGTCAATGCCATTGATTCAACATGAGTTGGAATTATATCCCTCTCTGATAACCATCACTTTACTGTGTAGCTCAGAGAGAGGGGTCTTAGCTAAGACATGGAACGCTTCCTTAGGGCATATGGTTACAAATCAAATATCACCTGTACAGTCCTTCACATTATATAGAGATTTTGCGAATGTAGGTATCAGAAGTTAGGTTAAGAGCTTGAGACATTGCGGAAGTTGGAAAGTGACCTAGTAGTCATGTAGAAGCTGGGAAAGTGCCCTAGTAGTTATGTAGAAGCTAGGAAAGTGCCCTAGTAGTCATGTAGAAGCTGGGAAAGTGCCCTAGTAGTCATGTAGAAGCTGGGAAAGTGGAGAAAGAAAGGCAGTTAGTAGACAGACAGTTTTCCAATGCCAGTGAACCGACTGTATCAGTATATCAGGCTATATCCAGGCTATACCCAAGCTATTCCCAGCACATCAGGCTTTCAGTCTTGGTTGAGGAGAGCCCAGTGCCTGTAGTGGGGCATCAAGGCAGAGAAGAGGCAGGTTTAGGAGGAGAGGAGAGAAAATTGGGCTCTGGATTGGAGGAGCACCTGATTGGTATGCTGTCGTCAGGCGGTGTGGAGAGGGAGAAGGCTAGGAGGGTTGTTGGGAGGGGGGTTTACTATGAGAATAAATTGGTTTTGGGTGTGGAGGGAGGGAGGGAAGGGAGAGAGGGAGGGAGGGGAGAGAGGTAGAGAGAGAGACTGACAGAGTGGGAGAGAGAGAAATGTCTTGATATTCGTTTTATGTTGGAAAGCGAGTGGTGGAGCTGAAGTGGTCTCCACCGTCCTTGTGGGGAGGAATGTGGGGAAGTGGGGCTTTCCAGGACCCTCTGTAGAGAACGAGGAAGGATCACTGGTTTATTACAGTATACAGATCTAAGAGAGGGGATGGGGAGAGGGCTTACCAATGGATCCTAGCAGGGAAGTCTAGGAGACAGAGGAGGGAAAGAGGGATGTAGAGAAGTAGAGAGAGAAGGAGGGTGGTAGGGAGGGAGGGGAAGAATGATGGAGGGAAGTAGAGAGAGAAGGAGGGTGGTAGGGAGGGAGGGAAAGAGGGATGGAGGGAGGGAGGGGAACAGGGGAAAATGGAGAGAGTGCTATCTACAATCTACTGAGACTGGTCAAATAAGTGTTTTAATAACATGGTTCACATAAATGTTCTTGATTGTCTATACACTGTATGTTTATTTACCCACTATAGACACTAGGTTTACACTGTATGTTTATTTACCCACTATAGACACTAGGTTTACACTGTATGTTGATTTACCCACTATAGGCACTAGGTTTACACTGTATGTTTATTTACCCACTATAGGCAATAGGTTTACACTGTATGTTTATTTACCCGCTATAGGCAATAGGTTTACACTGAATGTTATTTACCCACTATAGACACTAGGTTTACACTGTATGTTTATTTACCCACTATAGACACTAGGTTTACACTGTATGTTTATTTACCCACTATAGACACTAGGTTTACACTGTATGTTTATTTACCCACTATAGGCAATAGGTTTACACTGCATGTTTATTTACCCACTATAGACACTAGGTTTACACTGTATGTTTATTTACCCACTATAGGCAATAGGTTTACACCGTATGTTTATTTACCCACTATAGGCAATAGGTTTACACTGCATGTTGATTTACCCACTATAGGCAATAGGTTTACACTGTATGTTTATTTACCCACTATAGGCAATAGGTTTACACTGTATGTTTATTTACCCACTATAGACACTAGGTTTACACCATATGTTTATTTACCCACTATAGGCAATAGGTTTACACTGCATGTTGATTTACCCACTATAGGCAATAGGTTTACACCGTATGTTTATTTACCCACTATAGGCAATAGGTTTACACTGCATGTTGATTTACCCACTATAGGCAATAGGTTTACACTGCATGTTGATTTACCCACTATAGGCAATAGGTTTACACTGCATGTTGATTTACCCACTATAGGCAATAGGTTTAAACTGCATGTTGATTTACCTGCTAAAGGCAATAGGTTTCTGAAGATGTCTTGTGGGACGTGGCGTTGTAATGCATCATGCCAGGGTCAGAGATAGCATCACCCCCCTGTCATCATCAGAGCACCGCCATGCGACACTAAAACATGTCCCCTCGTCCTTTCCTGTCAGTCTGAGTGCTCAGGCAGTGTCTTATTTTTTAGTTCTCCCCTTTGTCAGCCACCTGCCCCATCCCCTCCAAAAAGAAAGTTATTGTCTTCTGCAAGCTGCCTCCTTCCATTTCATTAGCTCAATCTCTATCATCTGACACCACGGCTCATAGAAAGCAATCACAAGTAGTGATGTGCAATTCGCTAACGATTCATTCTTTTTGAACAACTCTTTTTACTGACTCGAGAGTCATGATTTGTTTTTTTTCCAGAGAAACTCATTCATTTTAGTGGTTCACTTGACCTGCTGGCCGCATTGAATTGTACAGCAGGATTTAATACCCACCCCTCCGGCTCAGTGGCTCCAGAGACGTGCTCTGACCAGCATCTGTTCATCATGTGAGCGAGGGGTAATAGACCATGCTGCAGGCACCATGTTCAGAACCGATAATTGATCGCATGGTGCAAGAATGAATGCTGTTAATTGATTATTGAATGTTACTCGATGGACACATCTTAGAACCAAAGCACAGGCAGCCAGCCTCTCTCTGCTCAAAACTCGAACTCGAGAACGAATCGATTGGGCTGCTGTAGTTTGTGAACGGTTTTGTGCTAATCTCCCTCGCGGCAGTCAAGCAGTGTCATTCCGAAAAGTAATTCACAATCTAGTCTGGTTGTGTCCGCAACTTGACCTCAAAGGTAACAGTTAACAATCTTATTTCTATGCCTAGCAATCACAAATGTACAGCTCCAATAATAAGCCCTCTATGGTGAACGAGAGGTTTGTAGAATCATGATTCTTTTTGAGTTTTTAATTCATTGTTTGCCAGTAAGGGGTTATCTGTGCATTGGACATTACTGAATCAAATGAACGAAATGAGTCGAAAGATTCGTTCTTTTGACTGAATGACTTGAAGATATCAGTGAGAAGAGCCAAACTTCTCACCACTAATGGTGCTGCTTGTTGCTTACTGTTAACAACCCAACTAGTTGTTTTTCTGTTGTTTTCTCTCTCTCTCTCTCTCTCTCTCTCCTAACTTAAGACATAATTGAAAATGGCTACTGCGGTCCATTTACCACGCTTTTGTTCTTACTACATCAGCGGAACAGAGACCGTGAGGAGTCTGTTTACCAGAGATTGTCTCTCTCTCTATTCTCTCTCTCTCTCTTTCTTTCTCTCGCTCTATTCTTTCTCTCTCTCTATTCTTTCTCTCGCTCTTTCTATCTCTTTCTCTCTCTCTCTGTCTCTCTCTTTATTCTCTCTCACTCTCTATTCGTTCTCTCTCGCTGCCTCTCTCTTTCTATCTCTATTCTTTCTCTCTCTCTATTCTTTTTCTCGCTCTTTCTATCTCTTTCTCTCTCTCTGTCTCTCTCTTTATTCTCTCTCACTCTCTATTCGTTCTCTCTCGCTGCATCTCTCTTTCTATCTCTATTCTTTCTCTCTCTCTCGCTTTCTTGTTTCCTCCACGCCATGATGCCTTTCCGCCTCGTCTGAGATTACTCTAAATTCCAATTTAAAAATAAAACATAGTTCTCTTCATTAAATGGAGAATTCGTTGTCTACCTCCGTTATGGGAGATTGTGTGTGTCCGTACATGCATGTTCACAATACTGTATGTGCAGGCGTTTCTATAGTTTTTATGACTGCATTTGAAAAGAAAAGCCTGTATGAGTTAATGTTAAATCAGACATGTTAAATACATAGTCAAATCACTGTGATTGATGTGCTTGAAAAGTCATTATTTTAACACATAACAGAAATTACAGCAATCCTGCATCAATGGGTAACTAGTCCATGTCCTCTCTAATTAAGCAATAAGCCCCGAGGAGGTGTGGTATATGGCCAATATACCACGGCTAAGGGCTGTTCTTAACACAACGCATCACGGATTGCCTGGACACAGCCCTTAACCCGAGATATATTGGACATATACCACACCTCCTCATGCCTTATTGCTTAATTATAACATAAGGAAGTGAAACGAGGTGTCTTATTGCTATTATGAACTGGTTACCAATGTAATTAGGGCAGTAAAAATAACTGTTTTGTCATACCCGTGGTATACGGTCTGATATGCCACAGATGTCAGCCAATCAGCATTTAGAGCTCAAACCACCCAGTTTATAAGTTTGAAAAACCTGAAGGCTGCATCCCCCCACTCTCACCACTACTCTCACCACTACTCTCACCACCACTCTCACCACCGCTCTCACCACTACTCTCACCACCAGTCTCACCACCAGTCTCACCACTACTCTCACCACCACTCTCACCACTACTCTCACCACCAGTCTCACCACCACTCTGACCACTACTCTCACCACCAGTCTCACCACCAGTCTCACCACTACTCTCACCACCAGTCTCAACACTAGTCTCACCACTACTCTCATCACCAGTCTCACCACTAGTCTCACTACTACTCTCACCACCACTCTCACCACTACTCTCACCACCAGTCTCACCACTACTCTCACCACCAGTCTCACCACCAGTCTCACCACTACTCTCACCACTACTCTCACTACTACTCTCACCACCACTCTCACCATTACTCTCACCACCACTCTCACTACTTCTCTCACAGCCACTCTCAGCTCTATAATTGTAATTCAGTGCTCAGGAGATGGTGGTCCTCAATCTATCTGGCCCTCCCGACCCTGCCCTCCCCTGGGAAATGTGTGCAGATATTGGAGTGATTTGCAGTAATAGAACTTTGGGATAAATGGGATTATCCAATCCCCTCCCTCGCAGGGTTCCCCCTGATTCTCAAGTGAACCTCATTACCTGAGCTGGATCCCCTCAGAGCGTCCTCAGGGACACGGTGAAATTACAACAGCATGGTGTTTGTGTGGATCACTGGTCTGTTGGGATGGCAGCTTGGTGATAGACCCTAGTACCTGAGGTACAACAAGATCTCATGGTTTGACTAATTTGACTTCAGATTCTGACGTGTATCAAATTTTACAAACATTACATTTCGGGGGGTTTTGGGTTTCGAAGGCAAAACCCTCCACTGGACGTCCTCGGGACATGAACAAACGTGCAATTTCGAAGTGAATCTTGAGCAACCTGGCTGCATATAGACACATGAATAGGAAGAGTTATGAGGTGTTGAGTGTCCACATTGTACGGAGAGACCTCATTATTCATTGTAATTACAGGATGTAGTCTGTTTTATTACGAGACATTAGGAAATGGTGTCTTCCTCCGCTGTTTCATTGGGATTTGACCCGTGTCTGTAGTGTGAGCTGTCTTCCTTTGACTGTTGCTGAAAGAATGTGTGGCAGGTGGACTGACAGAAAGAACAAGGATGTCGACCTTACTCTGACCTCTTCGCCTGTCTTTCTCACTCTTTTATCTCCATACATCTCTCTCTCGTTCCTTTTGCTTCCAATTGTGTCTTGGGTGTGTGTCACCAATACAGAAATACACCAAACATGAGTTCCAGCAGCTCTATATGAGCTATACACATCTGTAACTGTAACCCCCCCCCCCCCCTCTTCATCTTCATGTCTCTCCAGGGAAGGAAGTGTCGGTGGCCACATTCAAGGGGAACGAGTTCTTCTGCTATGACCTGTCGCTGACGCCCATCCAGAGCAGCACGGACGAGATCACGCTCTCCTTTCGCACTCTGCAGCGCAACGGCCTCATGCTGCACACGGGAAAGTCGGCCGACTACGTCAACCTGTCGCTGAAGAGCGGCGCCGTCTGGTTGGTCATCAACCTGGGCTCGGGCGCCTTCGAGGCGCTGGTGGAGCCCGTCAATGGGAAGTTCAATGACAACGCCTGGCACGATGTTCGCGTCACCCGCAACCTGCGCCAGGTAAAGAGACACTACGTGTTTGGTCGAGCTTCTCTGCAGGGTTTCTCTCTCGCTTTCTGTATCTTGCTCTCTTTTTGTCTCTCTTTTCTCTTGTTCAAGCTATTCAATCTGTTGGTCTATATCTCTGTGTATCTACCTCTCTTTCTTCCTCTACTTTCTCCTGTCACTTTCTGTCTGATGATGGTGATTTTCTCTTCCACTTCCAGGGTTGAGATCTGCAGAGGATTGCTGTGGTGACTTTCTCCCCTCATGTTTTCCTTCTCTGAAAAACAACCAAATATCCATGTAATCTGCTCATTGGGAAAAGCAGGGGGGTCAAAGTTAACAGCACAGAGAAAAGATAATAGACCCAGCACATGCAATCACAAGTTCACATCCATTCGTAGATGTGGATATCTAATACCCGTAGGTCTACGTTGCCCTAATACGGAACTCTGGGTTCAATAGTCTTGTTTCAATATGTATGCATGTAAAGCACTTACCCACGTTATGATTTCTAATTAATCTGTAGAGACGGTGCATTTTATCCCCGTCTAAACCCATTACTCAACAGATCTTTACAACCCGCTAATCACAGTCAGGAAGAAAGGAATCCCACACACACGCACACGCACACGCACACAAACACACCAACACCCACAAATTGAATAGCAGAGGCAGAGGCTCGATGCCAGGTCATCAATTGGCAGTTGTAGATAGTGGCAGTGAGATGCAATCAATTTGACTTAAGATTGCCTTGCTTACTTCTCCCAGTGTTTTGGTAATGGTAATTGGAACGAATGGCTTGTCGGCCCTAATAATAGCTGTTGTAATGGGCCCGTATTGCAACCATGCCTGATGTGAATGCGTTAACAAACAAAAGAAACAACGGCAGCGCAGGCAGCAAACATTTACACAAAGCCCTACTTCCTATCACCTGGAAACACAACAGGAGCTTCAAACTTCCCAGGACTTTTTAATGACTGCAGAGTTCAGTCTCTGGCAGGAGGAAGAAAAGTTGTGTTGCTGGGAAAGAAACCTGAAAAGTGAAGTAAAGCTGCTGCGTTGTCTTTCAGAGGAAGCTCTCCAGACCAACTAGGGTTGAAGTATTGGCTGTCATAAAAGTCTGATTCTTCCTGCAGAGGTTTGGCCACTGCAGTCATGTCATAATAAAAAGCCATGTAGTTTATGTGAGCTTGACTCAGGGGGCAAAGTGTTTGACACTGGGAAAACTCTGATCGCACACTGACAGAGAGAGACTTGTTTGGGGTGCACAATCACTAAGTCATACAGAAGCCGGAATGCTCACTGTACTGTGCAATTCTGGGATCATAGGCACACGCACGCACACACACACACACACACACACACACACACACACATACACATACACATACACATACACACACACACACATTAGGGATGGGCATTTTAAATGACTTCAGTAGAGCCTCCCGAGTGTCACAGCAGTCTAAGTAACTGTATCACAGTGCTAGAGGCGTCACTACAGACCCGTGTTCAATCTCGGGCTGTATCACAAAATTGTCCCAGCGTCTTCCGGGTTAGGGGAGGGTTTGGTCAGGGGGGCTTTACTTGGCTCATCGCCCTCTAGCGACTCCTTGTAGCGGGCCGGGAGCCTGTGGGCTGACCTCGGTCGTCAGGTGAACGGTCTTTCCTCTTACACATTGGTGCGGCTGGCTTCCAGGTTAAGCGGGCGCGTGTTAAGAAGCGCCGTTTGGGTGGTGCAGTGGTCTAGGGCACTGCATCGCAGTGCTAGCTGTGCCACCAGAGACGGCCGCGACCTGGAGGTCCATGGGGCGACACACAATTGGCCCAGCGTCGTCCAGGTTAGGGAGGGTTTGGATATCCTTGTCTCATCGCGCACTAGCGACTCCTGTGGCGGGCCGGGCGCAGTGCATGCTAACCAGGTCGCCAGGTGCACGGTGTTTCCTCTGACACATTGGTGCGGCTGGCTTCCGGGTTGGATGCGCGCTGTGTTAAGAAGCAGTGCGGCTTAGTTGGGTTGTGCGCTGTGCGGCTTGGGTGGGCTGTGTTTCGGAGGACGCATGGCTTTCGACCTTTGTCTCTCCCGAGCCCCTACTGGAGTTGCAGCGATGAGACAAGATAGTAACTACTAACAATTGGATACCACAAAATTGGGGAGAAAAGGGGGTAAAATGTTTATTTTTCAATGTAAAAAAAGAAGCGCAGTTTGACAGGCCAAGTTTTGGAGCATGACTCGACCTTCACCTCCCCAGCCTGTTGGTTGGTTGCAGCGATGAGACAAGATCGAAATTGGGGAGAAAAAGGGGGGTAAAATACACAAAAAAATGATTATGTTAAAATGATTTCAGAATTCGAATAACATCATGATAGTTTTTCGGATATCCGGATAGTCAAAATAAGAAATACATTTGAATCTTCAATGGAGACTTGCTCGATGCGCGCGAGAGAGATGGTGCACTGTACTCTGCTTGTTTCAGGAGAAGGGTGTGGGGGAGGGGCCAGAGAGGAGCAGGGGCCACTGTGAGGTACTCTATGTGATTGGCAAAGAGGGAGAGAGAGAGAAAGTAGCCAATCCCAATTGCGCTAGTTAGATAAACATATTGCTACCACAGGCTATCTATCATACCATCTGGTAGTGCCTGACTTGACTGCATTGACTGCATTCACATTGTTGTGAAGAAACTAGTTACAGTATCCAGCTAAGTTAGCAAGCTAGCTAGCTAAAGTAGCGAGGCTAATAGAGGCTATTTTGCAGCACTCCCCATGAAATCATGATCATTGAAGCCTACTCCTTTTCATTTAACCAACTTAATTTCGTAATTTTAATTACATTTTGCTTTGATTAGAAATCTCCCAGTTCCCTTGCTACACATGTAGCCTCTGACTGTAGCCCATAAAACTGTTGTTTTCTTAAACTATTGAATATGATGGTCTATCCTATGTAGTAATGTCACAGATAGACAAAGGCCTAGCACGCAGGAACACACTCACACACACACACCTACACACACACACCTACACACACACACACTCACACAGGCACACACACACACTCACACAGGCACACACACACACACACACAGGCACACACTTACTCACACACACTCACAGGCACACATGCGCACACACACGCACACACACACACACACACACAAACCAAACACACACACACACTTACAGGCACACATGCGCACACACACGCACACACACACACACACACACACACAAACCAAACACGCACACACACTCACAGGCACACACACACTCACACACACACACGGCAGGGGTCAAATATGTTTGCTGCTGGGGCATGCTTGCTCACCAGAGTGAAACTGGTTTAATGAGCTTGGAAAGCCAACATGATTCTAGAGATTTAGACCCTGATCCCAGCCACTCACCACCAGTCCCAACATAGCAATCCACACTGAGCTATACCACACACACACACGCACGCACGCACGCACACACACACACACACACACACAGGCTGAGGGAGGATAACGAAGGCATTGACCTGACCAGTGACCTCTGACCCAGTGTTTGCAGCCTCTCTGCTCTTGGACTAATCAATAGAGTGGTAGCAGGTCATGTTACACATACATATGCAGGAGGCAGGAGAAGAGGCATGCAGAAACACACACTCACACACACACCATTCACCCTCCACAAACTGTTCAGCCTCCCGTTCGTATTATATACTGTTTTCATCATGATGTCATATCCCTAGGATAGCCCTCTCCTCAGTCTTCACCGGCCCATAGCTGTACCCCTAGCTCTAAAGCCACGATTATCAATCCGTTTTAATGCCTACAGTAGTTTGATTCCATTCCATTGGTTTTAAGTGCTCTTGCTGTGTGGTTCGGCATCATTAGTAACAATGAGCTTCCCAAACTGTCCGTCATTCAGAGTTTATTTTTTTCTCTCATTGTATTTATTTCTCATCCAACACCACCCACCTGAAACCTGTGAATGTGTCACCTTTTTAATGGTAAAAAGGAGGCAGAGAGAATTAGCTGAGAAGATATGGAATCCTAAACAAAGAAGAAATGCCGAGAAGCACAGAAGAATCACAGCGCCACCCAGTGGTGTTGAGAGGTAATGCTGCACTACAGGCCTGTATAGAGGAGAGATAATGCTGTCCTACAGGTCTGTATAGGGGAGAGGTAATGCTGTACTGCAGGCCTGTACATGGGGAGAGGTAATGTTGTCCTACATGTCTGTATAGAGGAGAGATAATGCTGTCCTACAGGTCTGTATAGAGGAGAGATAATGCCGTCCTACATGCCTGTATAGGGGAGAGGTAATGCTGTACTGCATGCCTGTACATGGGAGAGGTAATGCTGTACTGTATACCTGTATAAGGGAGAGGTAATGCTGTACTGCAGACCTGCATTGGGGAGAGGTAATGCTGTACTACAGGTCTGTATAAGGGAGAGGTAATGCTGTACTGCAGACCTGTATTGGGGAGAGGCAATGCTGTACTACATGCCTGTATAGGGGAGAGGTAATGCTGCACTGCAGACCTGTATTGGGGAGAGGTAATGCTGTAATGCTGTACTGCAGACCTGTATAAGGGAGAGGTAATGCTGTACTGCTGACTTGCTGAGGGAGAGGCATAATTGTACTGGAGGCCTATATAGGGGATTTGTAATGCATAGGAGAGGGGTAAATGCTGTACTGCAGAGAGATGCTGTACTGCAGGCCTGTATAGGGGAGTGTTAATGCTGTACTGCAGGCCTGTATAGGGGAGTGGTAACCCTGTACTGCAGGCTTGTATAGGGGAGTGGTAATGCTGTACTGCAGGCCTGTATAGGGGAGTGGTAATGCTGTACTGCAGGCCTGTATAGGGGAGTGGTAACCCTGTACAGGGGAGTGGTAATGCTGTACTGCATAGTGGTAATGCTGTACTGCAGGCCTGTATAGGGGAGTGGTAACCCTGTACAGGGGAGTGGTAATGCTGTACTGCATAGTGGTAATGCAGGCCTGTATAGGGGAGTGGTAACCCCACTGCAGGCCAGTACAGCATTACCACTCCCCTATACAGGCCTGCATTACCACTCCCCTATACAGGCCTACAGTACAGGGTTACCACTCCCCTATACAGGCCTGCATTACCACTCCCCTATACAGGCCTGCAGTACAGCATTACCACTCCCCTATACAGGCCTGCAGTACAGCATTACCACTCCCCTATACAAGCCTGCAGTACAGCATTAACACACAGGCCTGCACCCTGTACTGCAGGCCTGTATAGGGGAGAGCACTGTACTGAAGGCCTGTACAATTTTATTTAACTAGGCAAGTCACAGTTAAGAACAAATTCTTATTTTCAATGACTGCCTGTTCAGGGGCAGAACGACAGATTCGTACTTTGTCAGCTCAGGGGTTTGAACTTGCAACCTTCCAGTTACTAGTCCAATGCTCTAACCACTAGGTTACCCTGCCGCCCACAATGACTTCCTACCGGGGAACAGTGGGTTAACAGCCTTGTTCAGGGGCAGAACTACATTTTTTTTTTTACCTTGTCAGCTCTGGGATTCGATCCAGTTACTGACCCAATGCTCTAACCACTCGGTTACCTGCCGCCCCAGAATGCTGTACTGCTGGCCTGTATAGGGAAGACAGTGTGGTTGGTCCCTGTGGTATATGGATGATGGGCAGTCAAGGCTGTTCACACTGACCTCTCATCATGGAAGAAGCTCCCCCAAACATACAGAGGCCGGCCGGCAGGCGTCCCCTCCCTTCTCCTCTCCCTCTACCCCCCCCATTCTCTTCCGTCTCTCCGGCTCTGACATAATGAGATACTATCATGGATGGTTTACAGACTTTACGCAGTGTACTGGTATATGTGCTGCACAGGGTTACCACTCCCCTATCCAGGGCTGAGACGCTGGACAGACGGACCAACAGACACAATACATTGCATACAATGCAAACCCATACAGCGAGACCAATACAAATGGACACGCAGGGAGGGTGTCTAGACGTGAACAATTGTTCAACACATGCTGCTGCACACATCCACACACTCGCACAGAAAGTGGTTGTTTTCCACTTGCATTCATGTAACGGTTTCAGACCAAAGAGATGTAATGTTTCAGACCAAAGAGATGTAATGTTTCAGACCAAAGAGATGTAACGGTTTCAGACCAAAGAGATGTAATGTTTCAGACCAAAGAGATGTAATGGTTTCAGACCAAAGAGATGTAATGGTTTCAGACCAAAGAGATGTAATGTTTCAGACCAAAGAGATGTAATGTTTCAGAACAAAGAGATGTAATGTTTCAGACCAAAGAAATGTAGTGTTTCAGACCAAAGAGATGTAATGTTTCAGAACAAAGAGATGTAATGTTTCAGACCAAAGAAATGTAATGTTTCAGACCAAAGAGATGTAATGTTTCAGACCAAAGAGATGTAATGTTTCAGACCAAAGAGATGTAATGGTTTCAGACCAAAGAGATGTAATCTACTACATGACACATAATATACCCAACTCTGTATTCACAATTGAACCTGTTGACAGTCACACCTCTTTAGAAGTAAAACGTTATGCATTCTGTTCACAATAGCAGACATGGATAGCCCTCAACAATAAATATTCTTAGCACTAGTTTCGCTCGGCCAGTGAGAGAACCGCGAATGGTCTTGGTTTCGCTCACACACACAAAGACTTTGAGAGTTAAGACGTCTCCAATCATTATGAATGAAACCTCCCCACCGAGTTTTAAGTCCATCTAAAACTGTTTGGATTATCGAGCGCTTTGCCACCACCAATGTAGGAAGGCAGCAGGAGAGAATGAACATGGCTGGTTCTGCCAAGATATCACTCTCTCCGGCCGGCTACAGTCAATTCATTCACCTCGCAGTGGTTACATTCATTGTGTTGTCTGTGCCGGGTATGTCAGTTTTCTTAGGGGAATCTAGTACTTCATGTTTTCTGAAACCATGGAAACCGCCAACATAAGGAAATCTAGCAGATCTGATACCCCGGTACATAGTCTACTGTGAGACAATAACATGCTGTACTGTATACTGCAGCCGACAGAAAAGACAATGGGGAGCATTCTTCCTGTTTCCCCTTATTTTGATCTGTGGGTCTCATTCCAAGCCACTTACTGAAAGAGGGTAATACAGTAAGGCCAGTCAGGGGCTGTCTATCTGTCTGTGTGTTTAACAGACACCTTAGGCCCCTGAGGGGACCTACAGCCATTAGGAAATATGAGCCAGGCAGGGAGAGCTGCAGGACATCAGGAGTGTGTGTTTGGGGATGGGTGTGTGTGTTTTCCTGCCTGCCTGCCTATGTGTGTGTGAGTGGGTGTATCCGTGTGCACGTACTCGCATGCTTGTGTGTGTGATAGTCTACCTGCAGTGATAAAAGAGGAAGAGTCTCTTGGATGCAGAGCACAGCTTTGGGAGCGAGGGCATGGGAAAGGGAGGGAGGAGATGGGAAAGGTAGCGAAGGGAAGGGAAAGGGAACGAGGGGATAAGAAAGGGAGCGAGGGGATGAGAAAGGGAGTGAGGGAATGGAAAAGGGAGCAAGGGAATGGAAAAGGGAGGGGATGGGAAAGGGAGCGAGGGGATGAGATGGGAAGCAAGGGGATGGGAAAGGGCGTGAGGAGATGGGAAAGGGAGCGAGGGGATGAGATGGGGAGCAAGGGGATAGGAAAGGGCGTGAGGGGATGGGAAAGGGAGCGAGGAGATGGGAAAGGGAGCGAGGGGATGATAAAGGGAGCGAGGGTTTTGGAAAGGGAGCGAGGGGATGAAAAAGGGAGCGAGGGGATGAGAAAGGGATCGAGGGGATGAGAAAGAGAGCAAGGGGATGGGAAAGGGAGCGAGGGGATGAGAAATGGAGCGAGGGGATGAGAAAGGGAACGAGGGTATGAGAAAGGGAGCGAGGGGATGAGAAAGGGAGCGAGGGGATGGGAAAGGGAGTGAGGGGATGGAAAAGGGAGCGAGGGGATGGAAAAGGGAACGAGAAAGGGAAGGGAAAGGGAAAAGGGAAAGGGATTTATATTTATATTTATTTTTCTTTCTCTCTCTTTGTCTCTCTCTTTGTCTCTCTCCGACTCTGTCTCCTCTCTCTTTCTCTCTTTCTCCCTCCCTCCGTCTCTCTCTCTCTTTCTCTCTCCGAATCTCTCTCTTTCTCCCTCTCTCTCCCTCTGTCTCTCTCCCTCTCTCTCTCTCTTTCTCTCTCCGACTCCGACTCTCTCTCTCTCTCTCTCTCTCTCTATTTATCTCTCTCTTTGCTCCTGCTGTCTTCTCTCTCTTCTCTCTCTCCATCTCTCTCCTCTCTTTCTCTGTCTCCCTCCCTCTCTCTATCTCCCTCCCTCTCTCTCTCTCTCTCTCTCTACCTCCCTCTCTCCCTCTCTCTCTCTCTCCCTCTCTCTCTCTCTCTCTCTCTCTCTCTCTCCCTCTCTGCATCCTCCCAGTGTCTTCCTGTCTGGTATTCTAACCCCTGTCTTTTCTTCATATAATTAGACCTTGGGTTCAGCCATTGGTTTAATTGTCGGATATAACAGATTTGTCTTGTTCTTTAAGTGCTGAGCATGCTGCTCTGACCATACTGTGCTGGGGTTCAGTGCCCTGAGTTCAGCTCCTCCAACACACTTTGAGTGAACAAAGTAACCTGTTGACTGTACAGACTGCACACACACTCATGCATGAGCAGGCACAAATAGGCAAACACACACACACAATCATGAACAGACACACACACACAGAGAGAGAGAGAGAGAGAGAGAGAGAGAGAGAGAGACAAAGAGACACACACATAATCATGAGCAGGCACACACAGACACAAGCTGGAGAACCAGGAACTTAAAAGGTTACCTCTCCTTGGTAGGGGATGAGGAATATTCCATTATTCCTTAGGCAGAAGAAAGAACAACCAGAACCACAGTCAATAGTGGGGGTTTTTGGACATTCTTCTGGATCTCTTCACCTCTTGTTTTTCTTTCCCTGTCTATTAGGTATCATCTAGCTTAGCAGCTGCAATTATGCCCCCCCCCCCCTTCCATCCCTCTCCCTCCCACTTCCATCCCTCTCCCTCACCTTCTATCCCTCTCTCCCCCTTCCATCCCTCTCCCTCCACTTCCGTCCCTCTCTCCCCCTTCCATCCCTCTCCCTCCCCTTCCATCCCTCCCCCTTCCACCCCTCTCCCTCCCCCTTCCATCCCTCTCTCCCCCTTCCATCCCTCTCCCTCCCCCTTCCATCCCTCTCCCTCCCCTTCCATCCCTCTCTCCCCCTTCCATCCCTCTCCCTCCCCCTTCCATCCCTCTCCCTCCCCCTTCCATCCCTCCCCCTTCCATCCCTCTCCCTCCCTCTCCCTCCCACCTTCCACTCCTCTCCCTTTCCCTCCCCCTTCCACCCCTCTCCCTCTCCCTTCCATCCCTCTCCCTCCCCCTTCCCTCCCTCTCCCTCCCACCTTCCACTCCTCTCCCTCTCCCTCCCCCTTCCATCCCTCTCCCTCCCACCTTCCACCCCTCTCCCTCTCCCTTCCATCCCTTTCCCTCCCCCTTCCCTCCCTCTCCCTCCCACCTTCCACTCCTCTCCCTCTCCCTCCCCCTTCCATCCCTCTTTCCCTCCCTTCCAGCATCAACATTTTTTCTGACACAGAAAGAAAGCCTCTAGAATTCAGAACAGTTCGTCCAATCGATTCCTCCTCTCCCTTCCACTTGCATCCCCCTTCCTCTCCCCGCTTGTAATTTGTCACCTAGCAACCGGCCGGTCCGCTAGCTGTTGTTTCATCCATCTCATGTACAGGAGAGACATTAACCACTTCATTGTCATCACCTCTTGTCCTCATTACATTCTAAAGTCCACTCTCTCTTTAGTCTAAAGAGTATCACATCTCTCGTCGGGCTAACAAAGCATTTTTCATAACATTCCCGTAGCAAGGACTGCTCAAACGATAGCAGAGCCTCCGAGCAATTGAGCACCCACCTTGCAAAATCAATAAGACCAAAGCAATCTATCAATGGTAATGGCCGCCAGTGCTTATCGTAGTTAAATCCAGGTGAGTTAAAACGTCATTCGGATTGTCTAGGGTG
Organism: Oncorhynchus clarkii lewisi; assembly: GCF_045791955.1. Lineage (NCBI taxonomy): Eukaryota > Metazoa > Chordata > Actinopteri > Salmoniformes > Salmonidae > Oncorhynchus > Oncorhynchus clarkii. Next base: position 41,642,781 of record NC_092167.1, on the reverse strand, counting down.
TAGTGGCAACATTCATAATGGTAATATCATATTACCATTAGTTTACTTGTTCACAAGAGATAACAAATCTATAAGACATAATGACAGTGTGCCCCCATGATCCTGGTACTGTGTTATTACAGATGACATGTTAAGTAGCCAGCCATAATGTGTTGGACCCTCAATGCAACAGTGGCAGTCAGGGGGGTGACGCAAGGGTGAGGCAAGCGGACCATTCGGGAGGGGTGATACAGGCTAATGAATGATGCAAGAGGCCAGACTCCCTCTGGATTGGGTGAAATGGCATGCAGTGTAACAGTTGGGTAAAATGGCATGTGGTGTAACAGTTGGGAGAAATGGCAGGTGGTGTAACAGTTGGGTGAAATAGCATGTGGTGTAAAAGTTGGGAGAAATGGCATGTGGTGTAACAGTTGGGTGAAATAACATGTGGTGTAACAGTTGGGTGAAATGGCATGTGGTGTAACAGTTGGGTGAAATGGCATGCGGTGTAACAGTTGGAAGAAATGGCATGTGGTGTAACAGTTGGGTGAAATGGCATGTGGTGTAACAGTTGGGTGAAATGGCATGTGGTGTAACAGTTGGGTAAAATGGCATGCGGTGTAACAGTTGGGTAAAATGGCATGTGGTGTAACAGTTGGGAGAAATGGCATGTGGTGTAACAGTTGGGTGAAATAGCATGTGGTGTAACAGTTGGGAGAAATGGCATCACAAGTAACAGTTGGGTGAAATAGCATGTGGTGTAACAGTTGGGAGAAATGGCATGTGGTGTAACAGTTGGGTGAAATGGCATGTGGTGTAACAGTTGGGTGAAATGGCATGCGGTGTAATAGTTGGGAGAAATGGCATGTGGTGTAACAGTTGGGTGAAATGGCATGTGGTGTAACAGTTGGGTGAAATGGCATGTGGTGTAGCAGTTGGGTGAAATGGCATGTGGTGTAACAGTTGGGAGAAATGGCATGTGGTGTAATAGTTGGGAGAAATGGCATGTGGTGTAACAGTTGGGAGAAATGGCATGCAGTGTAACAGTTGGAAGAAATGGCATGTTGTGTAACAGTTGGGTGAAATGGCATGTGGTGTAACAGTTGGGTGAAATGGCATGCTGTGTAACAGTTGGGTGAAATGGCATGTGGTGTAACAGTTGGGTGAAATGGCATGTGGTGTAACAGTTGGGTGAAATAACATGTGGTGTAACAGTTGGGTGAAATGGCATGTGGTGTAACAGTTGGGTGAAATGGCATGTGGTGTAACAGTTGGGTGAAATGGCATGTGGTGTAACAGTTGGGTGAAATGGCATGTGGTGTAACAGTTGGGTAAAATGGCATGCAGTGTAACAGCTGGGTAAAATGGCATGTGGTGTAACAGTTGGGAGAAATGGCATGTGGTGTAACAGTTGGGTGAAATAGCATGTGGTGTAACAGTTGGGAGAAATGGCATGTGGTGTAACAGTTGGGAGAAATGGCATGTGGAGTAACAGTTGGGTGAAATAGCATGTGGTGTAACAGTTGGGAGAAATGGCATGTGGTGTAACAGTTGGGTGAAATGGCATGTGGTGTAACAGTTGGGTGAAATGGCATGCGGTGTAATAGTTGGGAGAAATGGCATGTGGTGTAACAGTTGGGTGAAATGGCATGTGGTGTAACAGTTGGGTGAAATGGCATGTGGTGTAGCAGTTGGGTGAAATGGCATGTGGTGTAACAGTTGGGAGAAATGGCATGTGGTGTAATAGTTGGGAGAAATGGCATGTGGTGTAACAGTTGGGAGAAATGGCATGCAGTGTAACAGTTGGAAGAAATGGCATGTTGTGTAACAGTTGGGTGAAATGGCATGTGGTGTAACAGTTGGGTGAAATGGCATGTGGTGTAACAGTTGGGTGAAATGGCATGCTGTGTAACAGTTGGGTGAAAAGGCATGTGGTGTAACAGTTGGGAGAAATGGCATGTGGTGTAACAGTTGGGAGAAATGGCATGTTGTGTAACAGTTGGGTGAAATTGCATGTGTTTGGGATCATTGTCATACTGAAAGACCCAGCCACGTTTAATCTTCAATGCCCTTGCTGATGGTAGGCTTTGTTACTTTGGTCCCAGCTCTCTGCAGGTCATTCACTAGGTCCCCCCGTGTGGTTCTGGGATTTTTGCTCACTGTTCTTGTGATCATTTTGACCCCACGGGGTGAGATCTTGCGAGGAGCCCCAGATCGAGGGAGATTATCAGTGGTCTTGTATGTCTTCCATTTCCTAATAATTGCTCCCACAGTTGATTTATTCAAACCAAGCTGCTTACCTATTGCAGATTCAGTCTTCCCAGCCTGTTGCAGGTCTACAATTTTGTTTCTGGTGTCCTTTGACAGCTCTTTGGTCTTGGCCATAGTGGAGTTTGGAGTGTGACTGTTTGAGGTTGTGGACAGGTGTCTTTTATACTGATAACAAGTTCAAACAGGTGCCATTAATACAGGTAACGAGTGGAGGACAGAGGAGCCTCTTAAAGAAGAAGTTACAGGTCTGTGAGAGCGAGAAATCTTGCTTGTTTGTAGGTGACCAAATACTTATTTTCCACCATCATTTTCAATTAAATAAATTAAAAATCCTACAATGTGATTTTCTGGATTTTTTTTCTCATTCTGTATGTCATAGTTGAAGTGTACCTATGATGAAAATGACAGGCCTCTCTCATCTTTTTAAGTGGGAGAACTTGCACAATTGGTGGCTGACTAAATACTTTTTTGCCTCACTGTATGTATGTATGTATGTATGTAGGTGTGCGCGTGCACGTGTTTGTGCGCCTTCATGTTTATTAACATCTTCACCCCTTCTCACTCAGATAGAGCCCTTCTTTTCCACTAATAGCTCGGTCACCGCCTGTCATGTTTATTCATGTCCCAGTTTGCATCTTACAGCCATTTTAACCAGACCTACTGTATATTTACGTTCAATATCTCTGGACCATTAGAGCACACTCACACAGGTTGCAGGTAGCATCTTTGGAGATACACAAATAGGGGGGGGGGAAGAGAGAGAGAGAGTGATGTTTATAGGGAAAGGGATAGCAGAGGAGAAACATCTTCTTAGGTACGATAGGCCATCATTTTCTTTTGTGGCTGCACACACAGCCCCGTCTGTCTGCATAATTGCACTGACATTTATATTTTCATCTGGTGGTGTTTTGTCAATTTCCATTACTGGAAGCCTAAGCTGTGGTGTTGGGGTTGAGGGAGGGAGGGAAATTAGGCAGGGAAGGGTGTATCAAGAGAGGATTGGAATGAAAGCGTGAACTAACTAGCTGGTAGAAAGACTCCTCTCGGGCCTCCACTGACCAGCGATACTCTGTTTGACACTCCGCTGCGACATGTGTTGCATGAAAAACACATACAGTGCCATCTGAAAGCATTCACACCCCTTGACTTTTCCACATTTTGTTGTGTTACAGCCTGAATTTAAAGTGAATTAAATTTAGATTTTGTGTCACTGATCTACACACAACATCCCATAATATCAAAGTGGAATTATGTTTTCGAAATGTTTACAATTTAATACAAAATGAAAAGGTGAAATGTATTGAGTCAATAAGTATTCAACCCTTTTGTTATTGCAAGCCTAAATACGTACAGGAGTAATGATGTGCTTAACACGGCACATAAGTTTCATGGACTCTGTGAGCAATAATCGTGTTTAACATCATTTTTTAAATGACTACCCAATTTCTGTACCCCACACATCTGTAAGGTCCCTCATTCAATCAGTGAATTTCAACCATAGATTTATCCACAGAGATCAGTGATGTTTTCCAATGGTTCATAAACAGACAATGAATATCCATTTGAGCATTACTACAAAGATATAGGCGTCCTTCCTAACACAGTTGCCGAAGAGGAAGGAAACCGCTCAGTGATTTCACCATGAGGCCAATGGTGATTTATAACCGTTAAGAGTTTATTTGCTTCAATTGGAGAAAACGGAGGATGGATCAACAACATTGTAGTTACTCTACAATACTAAGCTAATTGACAGGGTGAAAAGAAGGAAGCCTGTACAGAATACAAATATTCCAAAACATGCATCCTGTTTGAAACAAGACACTAAAGTAATACTGCAAAAAAGGTGGCAAAGAAATGTACTTTTGGCCTGAGTACAAATCCAGCACAACACATTACTACCATTCCTCATATGTTCAAGCATGGTGGTGGCTGCATCATGTTGTGGGTATGCTTGTCATCGGCAAGGACTAGGGAGTAAATACTTTTTTTAATGAACGGAATAGAGCTAAGCACAGGTAAAATCCTAGAGGGAAACTTGGTTCAGTCTGCTTTCCAACAGACACTGGGAGACAAATTCGCCTTTCAGCAGGACAATAACCTAAAACACAAGACCAAATATACCCTGGAGTTGCTTACCAAGATGATACTCAATGTTCCTGAGTGGCCTAGTTACAGTTTGAATTTAAATCTGCTTGAAAATCTATGGCAAGACTTGAAAATGGCTGTCTAGCAATGATTTAAAACCAACTAGACAGAGCACAAATCATTTTTTAAAGAATAATGGGCAAATATTGTACAATCCAGGTTTGCAAAGCTCTTAGAGACTTACCCAGAAAGACTAAAGGTGATTCTACCATGTATTCATTCAGGGGGTTGAATACTTATCTAATCAAGATATATTAGTGTTTTATTTATTAAAATCTTTTGTTGGTCTTTGACCAAAAAAATGACAATTTTATCCATTTTATTCCCACTTTGTAACACAACAAAATGTAGAAAAGGTCAATGGGTGTGAAAACGTTCTGAAGGTACTGTACATGTGCCTCATAGAATCAAATATCTAATGAAATACAAACATGAGGGTATACATGCAGGACATGCAAACACACACCAACCACATGCACCACACACACAAACACATTCCACACATGCACACCCCTCAGTAACAATTTGATACCTGTTGTGATCAACTACAGTATGTGACCATTTGAATGAGTTCTGAATGCAGCCTCTCTTCTAGGAGCTCTAGTCAATATTCTACTATACAAAACTCATTACCTTCTCTCAACTACCTCAGGTCTAATGAAAAATACTAGCCTTTTTTTCCCCAGCCAATAGGATTTATCTCTGTCTCTTTTTATAATTGACTATTACTAGCTAAATTGGAAGTTTATATTTTATGAGAGCGGTCATCAGTCTTACAGCTCACTTGTTCTTTGCAGTAAATCCACCCAGACCAATTCTACAGTGGGCCTTCGGAGTCTGCCAACCATTGATCATTTTCACAGCCGCACTAAAATATTTATCCGGATTGTGACATTTTAACTATGTCCATTGTGACATGTATGTAAAGATCAAACCCCTGATAGTCCCATTCTCGGCTACTCGGTCAACACGATCTGGCTCTCATCTCATTTGCTTCTGGACCTCAGTGCTTTACCGCTTTCCCCAGACTGTTGACAGGGAAAACATGTCAATTCTCTCTTCTCTTTCCGCAAGTGGAGGCTACATGGTGAAACTATTCTAATTGGTCTTTCACAGTCTTTTCCCCACATTAATAATGTATGTGGAGAAGCTAGAAGCTAGTGCAATGGAAGCGCCTTAGACAGCGCTTAAAAAAAACGATGTGTCTGTTCTTGTTTACACGATTAGGAGTTTTATCCCCCCATCAGCAAACAATGGCCGCCACCGCCTCCTCCCTGTCTCATTGTCCCACATGTGTCAATTATAGACAGGGAAGGCGTGGGCTGACGAGGGTCGTCATTCCACAGCCGAAGGCTTTGAATATAGGGAGGCCTTGTCGTATAAACCCCCTGGCAGGCTGAGACAGGGCAGGGCGGGGTGAGACAGGGCAGGATGGGGTGAGGGACGTGTGTTTGTGTATTGTATGTGAGACTTAGTAATGTTTTTGTCTGTTCTTCACTTTCTCTCTCTCTCTGCCACCCTCTCTTCCCCCCCCCCCCCCTCTCTCTGCCACCCTCTCCCCCCCTCTCTCGGCCACCCTCTTTCTCCCCCCCTCTCTCTGCCACCCTCTCTTCCCCCCTCTCTCTGCCACGCTCTCATCCCCCCCTCTCTCTGCCACCCTCTCTTCCCCCCCTCTCTCTCTGCCACCCTCTCTTCCCTCCCCCTCTCTCTCTCTGCCACCCTCTCTCTCTCTCTCTGCCATCCTCTTTCTCTCTGCCACCCTCTTTCTCCCGACCTCCCTCTCTCTCTGCCACCCTCTATTTCTCCCCCCCTCTCTCTCTCTCTGCCACCCTCTCTTTCTCCCCCCCCTCTCTCTGCCACCCTCTCCCCCCCTCTCTCGGCCACCCTCTTTCTCCCCCCCTCTCTCTGCCACCCTCTCTTCCCCCCTCTCTCTGCCACGCTCTCATCCCCCCCTCTCTCTGCCACCCTCTCTTCCCCCCCTCTCTCTCTGCCACCCTCTCTTCCCTCCCCCTCTCTCTCTCTGCCACCCTCTCTCTCTCTCTCTGCCATCCTCTTTCTCTCTGCCACCCTCTTTCTCCCGACCTCCCTCTCTCTCTGCCACCCTCTATTTCTCCCCCCTCTCTCTCTCTGCCACCCTCTCTTTCTCCCCCCCTCTCTCTCTCTGCCACCCTTTCTTTCTCCCCCCTCTCTCTCTCTGCCACCCTCTCTTTCTCCCCCTTCTCTCTCTCAACCACCCTCTCTCCCCCCCCTCTCTCTACCACCCTCTCTTTCTCCCCCCCTCTCTCTCTCTCTGCAACCCTCTCTTCCCCCCCTCTCTCTCTGCCACACTCTCTCTATGCCACCCTCTCTTTCTCCCCCCTCCGTCTCTCTCTGCCACCCTCTCTTTCTCCTCCCCCCTCTCTCTCTCTGCCACCCTCTCTTTCTCCTCCCCCCTCTCTCTCTCTGCCACCCTCTCTTTCTCCCCCCCTCTCTCTCTGCCACCCTCTCTTTCTCCCCCCCTTTCTCTCTCTGCCACCCTCTCTTTCTCCCCCCCTCTCTCTCTCTGCCACCCTCTCTTTCTCCCCCCCTCTCTCTCTCTGCCACCCTCTCTTTCTCCCCCCCTCTCTCTCTCTGCCACCCTCTCTTTCTCTTTCTCTCTCTCGCTCTACAGGTTCATAAAGGTTTTAGTGAATCTCAGATAGTTTCGGAGGGTGTTATATTAAGCTATACCTCTTTCTTTCCTCTGTCTTTCTTTGCCTATCTTCCCTTCAATTATTTAACATGCGGCCATGCTATGACATGCTTAGAAGTTAAAGGGGGAGTTTTGGTCTGGAATGTTGGTTGAAGATCTCTATGGCAACTTTGGTCATTTCAGGGTGTGAACATACATTTGTGTAATACCTCTCTCCAAAACTTTGATGAAGGGATGACTTCAGACTGACTTCTCTCCATACTTTATGTTCGTCATCCCCACTTTTATGTTCATCGAAAGATCATCATCAGTTTGAGGAGATTAATTTTCCCCATGCATTCCTAGACTGTCCTTTCATGTAAGAAGTTTGTAGAGATCCCAGATAAATTCAGGATTCAGACATCAAACCCCAGGGGGATCTGAAACCCCACACACGTAATATTTAATCATGCTTCTCACAAAAAAAAAAGATGATTCACATAATTGCTATCTGCCTGTGAGACAAAGACACAAAGTCATTGTCACCTTCGTAATTTGTCTAATTTAATAAACCATTGTTCTGCGTCACCAATCCCTTTGAGTCTCAATCAAGTTATGGGCTTGATGTAACTGTTGATGTGTTTTGGGACGATTAGAGATACAAGCGCATTGTAGGTCTTTGACGAGGCAGAGAGGCATACATATGCAAATTTCACACCCACTGTTGGAACTTATTTACCTAATTAATGGATTAACATAAGTCATTAGCCGCAGAGCGGAGATGCTCGACGCGGCTTAACGTGACCCGGGATCGAACAGTGGGCGGACATTTTCTTTTTTGGCTAACCCCGCTGGCATTTAGCTCAGATGTGTGGCTGCCACTCTTATTCCCTCCCACACAAACTGTATACACGCTAACTAACCCACTGGGCACATACAGAGTGAGCAACACAAAGCTGCGTTATGTCCTCAATGCAGGCACCAGGGTACACGTTTGCATGCAAGCATTGACCTAACATTGACCTAACATTGACCTAACATTGACCTAACATTGACCTAACATTGACCTAACATTGCAGGCCTATAAATAACAAAAAGCGGAGTCCCACTTCTGTTTTTCAGGGAAAATGGAAGTTAGGTTGAAAGTACTGTGTTCCTGAAAACCGGGTGTTAACGATTCCTGGTGACTCCGGATAGCAAGCATAGACACACACACACACACCACACACACACACACACACACACACACACACACACACACACACACACACAAAGTCATCTAACTAAAACCTCTACTTTCTTCACTAATTGGGAATTAAGGTTCAAATGACATCAGGCTTCATACAGACATCACATGACAAAGTGTGAATTCAAAATTACAGTACATTGCAGTACATTCATTGTCATCATTCACAGTGAATTGTGAGGAAAACCCAGGCAACTATTTGCCATTAAGTACATATAAATAGTGGACTCTTAACACAGTGTCTTGTGTGTTTGTTTCTCTCCTTAGGAGTAGAGGATATGGGTTTTGGTTGTTTTGGAAGTGAACTTGAATAACTGAATATCTCTCTCTTTCAGGAGGCAGACTGAAGGATACTTACTGCATGTGCAAAATGAACTAAATGTATTTCAATCGCTTTCATTCTTAATGTATTTCTTTCTTTCATTTATGTATCTCTTTATCTCACTCTCTTGCTCTCTTTTCTGCTTCAAACTATGCAATAAATGTAATGTTTGTTTAATTGTTCTTACCCCATTGAAATGGAATAGCTCTAACTTTCTGATTATCATTGTCAATACTGTTATCCTTCGTCTCTTAGCCATTTTAACTGTTGTGGTCATTTTGAACATTTACATTTTGCAGTTTTTTTTCTGGCTTCTCCATACTCCCTAAACTGTTTCTTGCACAAGATCTAGAGAAAAGCAACTCGAGATAAAGTTTGCTTAGGAAAATATAACCTGCCAAGCATTCGGAATGTGATTGGCCACACCCCCTGCAATGGAGCACCGATTCTAACAGAGCTTGTCCCTCCTACCAGCCACACCCACAGTCAAGACTAGCCTATTAGAAGTGGTTAATACTAACAGTGAACTGCTTTTCCTTCATTCCCTTTCGCACTCAAAAAACAAGCCCCACCCCCAATCTGCCCCCAACCCCTCTGTGAAAATTGATTTGCTAACTCTTGTCTTTTTACTAACAACAAGCTTCAGAATTCTCCAATGTATTATATTATTTGGTGATTTGGTTTTCCTTTAATTTGTACAACTAACATTGTGTCATTCACGGAATGTGAGTCATCTGTTCTTTTTTCTATTTAACTTGCGTACTTACATACTAACAAATGTAATGATATTGTTTTATCTTTTATATTTTTTGGAAAAACCCTTTAATACGAAAAGTCAAACTTTTTCCAATTACTTTCTTTATTTCTTTATTTGGAAGATTTGTATGATATTGAAAAAATAAAAATAAAGCCTACTTTATTTATTTTTGGACATTTCAAGGATTGATTGGTTGGTTTATTATCGCCTACTCTTAAATTAACCTGATTGTTTATTGTAAAAAAAAAAAAAAAAAAGGCGAAATCTCGTAAAAATTTGTTTTTGAAGTTCGAAACTTTGAGTTTACGGTTTGTCATTCTTTTTTTGCTTTCTCCTCCCCCTGTTTTCTCCTGAAGCACGCAGGCATTGGACACGCTATGGTAAACAAACTGCATTACATGGTAGATATCATTCTAATTGTCTTTACTTTGGTTTGCCCTGGGTTTCCGTTACCTCTTTCTATTCCGTTTGCTCTTACTGAAAATACAAACTTCCATCGATTCCAAGGTAGCTGAAAACAATCACCTCTCTATTTGTCTTTATTTTACTTCTTTGTCCGTTTCCACTTTTTACCATCCAATATTCCTCTCCTCCCTTCCTACAAAAATAGAAAACTATCCACTGAAAGAGGTCTGTCCTTTAGCAACAATTTAGAATTGTTAGATTTTTTTTCTCAAACGCCGTATGAAGAAATAAAGAATTATTTTCCAAGAAAGATATCAACTTCTGAATTGACAACGACAAAACCTATCCCCTATTTTTCTTCCCAACAAGTGTCCTTGATGTGGACGTACACAGCGGACTCCATTGACAGAGAATAACCCCTACTTTTACAACCCCAGTGACAGGTAGTAAGAACTCAGGCCATGTGGGTAATATTCTACTACGTCTGATACTAGATGATCTATATATTTAATGTTAGAAAGTTTGAACATTTGTCAGTCTACTTTAACAGTGTGTTATATAACTAAGCTAACCTAGTCGACTTTGAATTAACTACGTAAAAATATATGCAAAAAACATTTGTCCAACTTAGTTGAAGGCAATTGTATTGTTAAGATTTAAATGAGTCTACCTATTCCTTCGGCAACTATCTACAGGTTTGGCCGAGAATGTACTGCAGCAAATATGTGTGTGCCAAGGCCTGTGGTTCCCACTCAAACGTTAATAGAGGTCAGGTCCGTATTTACACCTCCTGATTTAGTGGCAGAAACATGGCCGTAAAGCAGGGCCTCAAATGAGGGCTCGATCCCATTAGAGACCTACAGTGTGATTTAGGACTGAGCTGGTTCAGCGCTGAGCCCATACCTGGACTCAACATCCACACTTAATTCAATGCCATTGTGTCTGAATGGTAAATACTGTCCCCTTGTCTGCTACTAAGGCTTTCTTGTGTATAGCCAGGCTTTCAGGAGTCAGGACAACAGGACAAGTCAGGAAAGTGCTGCTGCTGGTTTGCTAAAGGAAATGGGAAAAGTGATGTATTTCTTAGGAAGGATTAGAATAGACTAAATAAGCAAGGATAGGGTAAGAGGCTGGTTGGCGTAAGAGTACTGATGTGGATATTTTGTTAGAAGACATTCTGGTAATCCATGACAATTCCTTCAGAAATATCCCCAGAAGGATGATCATTGATTTACATGTTGAATTACAGCATTGCCATGCACTAGTATAAATGACTCAATGAACACTAGGCCTTAGTTGTTTGTTGCCAAAGCAGAAACGCTGTAAAATTAAGATCAAATTTAAAGTAGATCATTTTATTTGATGTGTAAATAAGTATTAAGGACAGTAAATGACTGATTTCATGGTTCTTCTTGGATTAACACATGCAGGCAACAGGCATCTACAGAGGAAACGAAAGAGAAGGGGATTTTGTTCTGTTTGGCCTTCCCAGATAGCCATTGTTGCTTAGTTTCTTACTTCCTGTCACTGGATTTGGGTCCCCCAGTAAAAAAAAAACATTTTAATGGGTTACACTCTCCCCACCAAACTTACAAGGCATGTAGGGACAACCTCTTGGAATGTCTCGACTGTGTCCGATCTACAGTCTCCATCACTAACACTAACTCTTGTTACCTCTGAGTTTACTGGCCTGGCCCCCTGCATGTAAGAGTTGACCCCCTTATCTTTTGGTTGTTGTTTATTGATAAACCAATTACATTAAAGAATATATGTATATGCATATATCATGGCTATAATATATACATACATATATCAATCATTACACTAGTATCCGTGTGGCCACGTAACTCTCCAGCCACCCCCTTTTATTCAGGGTTTGTTACCTTTTTTATATATATAACTTATGAAAACCAATAATACGACCTCACTCCTTACCTTGCTAGGGAAAAAGTAAGGAAAAAGGGAAAAATAAAGAGGGGGAACAGCTTTTCATTTTCTAAGTGACTAGAGGAGCGATGCCTACAGTAAGTAGGTTGTGTTAGCCATCCAACCCCTGAGTTGGAGTGGAATCAAACGAGAGAGCCTACTGTACAGCAGAACAAAAGACCAGCCTGAGATCACTGTTGTTCTAACCAGTTATGGGTTTCATAACTACTGTAAATGACTCAAGCAATCAAATCACACTGTATGTGTATGTTCAAAGTCACTTAGTGCCAATTTGTGTAATTACCTGTAAAAGTAATGGAAAGATTATGGAGGGGTTGTTCATAAGCTACTGGCTAGTTGTTAGCACATGCACAAAAATAGATGGCGAGTAGGAGGTGTAGTAAAGGGAGTTCATATAGCTCTTAGATTGAACAATTTGAATGTTACATTCACCCCTCTTCTCACCGTTGACAGTGGAATCCCTATTCCCTCACTTAGATTTTCCAGTTCTTTAAAACCCTCTCCTTTTTTAGTTGACTACATGCATCTGTGGTTGTTCCATCGGTTTGGTCCCTCATTGTGCTGTACATTTCCTTTCGGTTTGGATCATGCATCCTGTTTGCATGTTGTTTTTCTGGCTAGCATCATAGACATCTGCATCCTACCCCTCAAGGGTGTCTCCGCTGCTCTAGCCCAGCGAGCGCCAGTCTGCACACGTGTCTAGATGGGTGTTCTTTCCTTTGGCGTTCTTGTCCTAATATCACCCTTAACCTTTTACTTCTCCATTCGTCTGGTGTAGTAGTGTTGCCCTCTGCAGTTTGGGCTTTCCTTTTCCCATTGCCGCCTCCTCTCAAAGTGATTGTGTTTTTGTTTGATTGTTGCCTCTGTTGGTTCATGTGTTTTGTTTTGTCCAATGGACTCCTTGAACTTTCCATTTTGTCATTCAGTCATTCAGTGCATGTCTCATGTCCTTCTAAGTAGCTTGGATGGAATCATTTTGTTTCTTCTTAACCAAAACAAGCCCCTGTCACACGCTTTCAGTCCGAAAATATGATCTGGATGGACAAATCAAATTGCAGAGGACCTTAAAGACTCCTCCTAATTGTTTTGATACTACTACTACTAAATTTACTAAAACAATATGTTACTAATACTACTGTTTGAATCCAACCTGTATGTTGTAACTGTACTAACAACCATTTTTGTGTCTGACTCTCCCCTACTTACTAAAGTACTAACAGTTCACCCTCCAACCCAACTCTCCTTACCTGCCCAACACACAACTAAAGCTCCCTCTCTCCATACTTTAACACTTGTGAATGATCTCAAAAGACTGCCCCCGTCCCTCCTGTGCTCCCTTTGCCCCCCCCCCCCAAGCCCCAACCATCACTAACTCAGGGTTGGTACAGCAAATTAAGGCATCATTTGGATTAGCCCTCAGAGCTAAAGACTCCATATTGATGCCTGAAGACTTCCGGATCTTTGACACTAAGTTCAGTCACTGCTAGTTGTTCAGTCCAGCTGCCAGCCACCTGTAGGAGGATTCCTCGCGGAACAGACCCCCTCCCTCTGCTCAGACCTTCACAGCCCTACTTCAACCTGTCTTAGGGAAAGGCGTCAAAGGGGGTCATCATTGCATGTGTGACATGTTTGCATTCGCGGACCAATGAAAATCATTATTGTTGGATAATTTATTTGAGACGGAATTCATTGGCTCTGCCTCTGATACTGTATTTGAAATGTTGATTTAATGCTGATAACTAACTTTGGTTGAAAATTGTCAATGTGGACATGATGATATTTGCCTCTAGCAGTTAAAAACTATGTTGAAGGTAAGTAGTAAGACATTATCAAATTGAAGACCTGAACTTCAATCAAGTAAGCGATTTACTGTCAAGGTAAGATTGTCCATTTCTGTGCATGATTGCTAAGCCAAAAACCAATTTTACAATGTTGTCCACAATGAAGGAACTGTTAGAAGTAGTAAAAAACTTGAATGGGTAGCACCACCTCCAAACAGTGTGTAACGGACGAGTTACAGGAGGGACTTCAGTAGTTCCATCATTACTTACTTACTAGGCATGAGTGGTTCACTGAACGCACTCCCTTTGATATGTGTTTCCAGGAACATCTGTTTTCTACACTGTCTGTTGTTCCAACACCTTCCATACTGGGCGAACACTGATTAATCTGTCAGTAGATCCATACTAAGATACAGCCGCCCCAGTCCCACTATCAAAGACCGCCTGCACGGCTTCACTTTGATGCCAGACCAAATCTATGTAGGCAGTAGAGAAGCCACTGAGGGTGCTTCACCTGGTTTGCACTCTGACACTGTGTGTGTGAATGTGTTTGTGAATATGTTTCTGTGTGTGTGTGTGAATATGTTTGTGTGTGTGTGTGTGTGTGTGTGTGTGTGTGTGTGTGTGTGTGTGTGTGTGTGTGTGTGTGTGTGTGTGTGTGTGTGTGTGTGTGTGTGTGTGTTGTTGTTGTTGCTTCAAGAACAAAGGCCCTTGTCCAGGCAGGCCCCTGATGAGAGGGTATCCAGTAGAGAACTCTCTGGCGTTAACTTAGTGTCACAGAGCCCATCATGGTCAATGAGCCAGTGACACGCTCAGCCAAGCACACCCCAGGTTCTGCTGTTAGAGCACAATGCTGAACTGCACTCTGTCTCCACAGGTCTCCCGTAGCTCGCCAAACAACCAGGTTGTACATGTCTTATCCTGAGCTGTAATAAGCTAGGAATCCAGTTTCTATTTACTTTACCAATCAAACGTTTGGACACACCTACTCATTTTTTATTTATTTTTACTATTTTCTACATTATAGAATAACAGTGAATACAGCAAAACTTTAAAATACACATATGGAATCATGTCGTAAACAAAAATCAACACTACCGTTCAAAAGTTTTGGGTCACTTAGAAATGTTATTGTTTTTGAAAGAAGGGCCATTTTTTTGTCCATTAAAATAACATCAAATTGATCAGAAATATAGTGTTGACATTGTTAATTTTGTAAATGACTGTTGACATTGTTAATTTTGTAAATGACTCTTGTAGCTGGAAACGGCAGATTTTTAATGGAATATCTACATAGGAGTACAAATGCCATTATCAGCAACCGTCACTACTGTGTTCCAATGGCACGTTGTGTTAGCTAATCCACATTTATCATTTTAAAAGGCTAATTATTATTAGAAAACCCTTTTGCCATTATGTTAGCACAGCTAAAAACTGTTGTCAGATTAAAGAAGAAAAAAAATCGACCATCTTTAGACTAGCTGAGTATCTGGAGCATCAGCATTTGTGGGTTCAATTACAAGCTCAAAATGGCCAGAAACAAAGACCTTTCTTCTGAAACTCAGAAGAGTTCTATTCTTCTTCTGAGAAAGTAAGGCTATTCCATGCGAGAAATTGCCAAGAAACTGAAGATCTCGTACAACGCTGTCTACTACTCCCTTCACAGAACAGCTCAAACTGGCTCTAACCAGAATAGAAAGAGGAGTGGGAGGCCCCAGTGCACAACTGAGCAAGAGGACAAGTGCATTAGAGTGTCTAGTTTGATTAACAGACGCCTCACAAGTCCTCAACTGGCAGATTCATTAAATAGTACCCGCAAAACACCAGTCTCAACGTCAACAATGAAGCGGCGACTCTATGATATTATTTTATTTTTTATTTGAGAAGTAGCCACCTTTTGCCTTGATGACCGCTAATGCACACTCTTGGAATTCTCTCAACCAGTCATGAGATAGTCACCTGGAATGCATTTCAATTAACAGATGTGCCTTAATGTGTTTGAGCCAATCAGTTGTGTTGTGACAAGGTAGGGTTGGTATACAGAAGATAGCCCTGTTTGGTAAAAGACCAAGTCCATATAATGGCAAGAACAGCTCAAATAAGCAGAGAGAAACAACCGTCCATCATTACTTTAAGACATGAAGCTCAGTCAATAGGGAACATTTCAAAAACTTTTATAGGTTCTTCAAGTGCAATTGCAAAAACCAGAAAGTGCTTTGATGAAACTGTATCTCATGAAGACCGCCACAAGGAAGGAAGACCCAGAGTTACCTCTGCTGCAGAGGACAAGTCTCAGAAATTGCAGCAAAAATAAATGCTTCACGGAGTTCAAGAAACAGACACATCTCAACATCAACTGTTCAGAGGAGACTGCGTGAATCAGGCCTTCATGGTTGCTGCAAAGAAATCACTACTAAAGGACACCAATAATAAGAAGAGATTTGCTTGGACCAAGAAACACGAGCATTGGACATTAGTGGAAATCTGTCCTTTGGTCTGATGAGTCCAAATTTGAGATTTTCGGTTACAACAGCTGTGTCTTTGTGAGACGCAGAGTAGGTGAACGGATGATCTCTGCATGTGTGGTTCCCACGTGAAGCATGGAGAAGGAGGTGTGATGGTGTGGGGGTGCTTTGCTGGTTACACTGTCAGTGGTTTATTTAGAATTCAAGGCACACTTAATCAGCATGGCTACTACAGCATTCTGCATTGATACACCGTCCCATCAGGTTTGCGCTTAGTGGGACTATCATTTGTGTTTCAACAGGACAATGACCCAACACACCTCCAGGCTGTGTAAGGGCTGTATGACCAAGAAGGAGAGGGAATGGAGTCCTGCATCAAATGACCTGGCCTCCACAATCACCCAACCTCAACCTAATTGAGATGGTTTGGGATGAGTTGGACTGCAGAGTGAAGGAAAAGCAGCCAACAAGTGCTCATCATATGTGGGAACTCCTTCAAGAGTTTTGGAAAATCATTCCAGGTGAAGCTGGTTGAGAGAATGCCAAGAGTGTGCAAAGCTGTCATCAAAGCAAAAGGTGGCTACTTTGACGAATCTCAAATATAAAATGTATTTTGATTTGTTTAACACTTTTTTTGGTTACTACATGATTCCATATGTGTTATATGCCTTCACTCTTATTCTACAATGTAGAAAATAGTAAAAATAAAGAAAAACTGTTGAATTAGTAGATTTGTCCAAACTTTTGACTGGTACCGAATCTTTTGGCTTACAAGCAGGGTATCGCAAGTTGTGTGGTTAACTGACGATGTGTGGTTCGCTGACGGTGTTTGGTTCACTGACAGTGTTTTTTTCACTGATCGTGTGTGGTTCACTGATAGTGTTTGGTTCACTGATGGTGTGGTTCACTGATAGTGTGTGGTTCACTGACGGTTTTGTGGTTCACTGATGGTGTTGTGGTTCACTGATGGTGTTTGGTTCACTGATGGTGTTGTGGTTCACTGACAGTGTGTGGTTCAATGGTGTTTGTAGTTCACTGACGGTGTTGTGGTTCACTGATGGTGTTGTGGTTCGCTGACGGTGTTTGGTTCACTGACAGTGTTTTTTTCACTGATCGTGTGTGGTTCACTGATAGTGTTTGGTTCACTGATGGTGTGGTTCACTGATAGTGTTTGGTTCACTGACGGTGTGTGGTTCACTGGTGTGTGTGGTTCACTGACGGTTTTGTGGTTCACTGATGGTGTTGTGGTTCACTGATGGTGTTTGGTTCACTGATGGTGTTGTGGTTCACTGACGGTGTGTGGTTCAATGGTGTTTGTAGTTCACTGACGGTGTTGTGGTTCACTGATGGTGTTGTGGTTAACTGATGGTGTTTGGTTCACTGGTGTTTGGTTCACTGATGGTGTTTGGTTCACTGATGGTGTTGTGGTTCACTGACGGTGTTTGGTTCACTGGTGTGTGTGGTTCACTGACGGTGTGGTTTACTGATGGTGTTGTGGTTCACTGATGGTGTTGTGGTTCACTGACGGTGTTGTGGTTCACTGATGGTGTTGTGGTTCACTGATGGTGTTTGGTTCGCTGATGGTGTTTGGTTCACTGACTGTGTTTGGTTCACTGATGGTGTTATGGTTCACTGACGGTGTTATGGTTCACTGATGGTGTTGTGGTTCACTGATGGTGTTTGGTTCGCTGATGGTGTTTGGTTCACTGACTGTGTTTGGTTCACTGATGGTGTTATGGTTCACTGACGGTGTTGTGGTTCACTGATGGTGTTGTGGTTCACTGACGGTGTGTGGTTCACTGACAGTGTGTGGTTCACTGTTATGTGGTTCACTGACGGTGTTTGATTCACTGACGGTGTTATAGTTCACTGATGGTGTTTGGTTTACTGACAGTGTTTTTTTCACTGATCATGCATGTGTGGTTCACAGATAGTGTTTGGTTCACTGATGTTTGGTTCACTGATGGTGTTTGGTTCACTGACGGTGTTGTGGTTCACTGATGGTGTTTGGTTCACTGACGGTGTTGTGGTTCACTGACAGTGTTGTTGTTCACTGACGGTGTTTGGTTCACTGACGGTGTTAGGTTCACTGATGGTGTTGTGTTTCACTGACAGTGTTGTGGTTCACTGAATGTGTTGTGGTTCACTGACGGTGTTGTGGTTCACTGATGGTGTTTGGTTCACTGGTGTTTGGTTCAATAACGCTGTGTGGTTCACTGACAGTGTTGTGGTTCACTGACAGTGTTAGGTTCACTGATGGTGTTAGGTTCACTGACGGTGTTAGGTTCACTGACGGTGTTGTGGTTCACTGACTGTGTTGTGGATCACTGACGGTGTTGTCGTTCACTGACGGTGTTATTTTCACTGACAGAGTTAGGTTCACTGACGGTGTTAGGTTCACTGACGGTGTTAGGTTCACTGACGGTGTTGTGGTTCACTGACGGTGTTGTCGTTCACTGATGGTGTTGTCGTTCACTGACGATGTTGTGGTTCACTGACGGTGTTGTGGATCACTGACGGTGTTGTGGTTCACTGACGGTGTAGTGGTTCACTGACGGTGTTGTAGTTCACTGGCGGTGTTGTCGTTCACTAACGGTGTTATTTTCACTGACGGTGTTATTTTCACTGACAGAGTTAGGTTCACGGACGGTGTTGTGGATCACTGACGGTGTTGTCGTTCACTGACGGTGTTATTTTCACTGACGGTGTTGTGGTTCACTGACGGTGTTGTGGTTCACTGACGGTGTTGTGGTTCACTGATGGTGTTTGGTTCACTGACGGTGTTGTGGTTCACTGATGGTGTTGTGGTTCACTGACGGTGTTGTGGTTCACTGATGGTGTTTGGTTCACTGACGGTGTTGTGGTTCACTGATGGTGTTTGGTTCACTGACGGTGTTGTGGTTCACTGACGGTGTTGTGGTTCACTGATGTTTGGTTCAATAACTCTGTGTGGTTCACTGATGGTGTTTGGTTCACTGACGGTGTTAGGTTCACTGATGGTGTTGTGTTTCACTGACGGTGTTGTGGTTCACTGAATGTGTTGTGGTTCACTGACGGTGTTGTGGTTCACTGATGGTGTTTGGTTCACTGGTGTTTGGTTCAATAACGCTGTGTGGTTCACTGACAGTGTTGTGGTTCACTGATGGTGTTTGGTTCACTGACGGTGTTGTGGTTCACTGACGGTGTTGTGGTTCACTGATGTTTGGTTCAATAACTCTGTGTGGTTCACTGACAGTGTTGTGGTTCACTGATGGTGTTTGGTTCACTGATGGTGTTGTCGTTCACTGACGATGTTGTGGTTCACTGACGGTGTTGTGGATCACTGACGGTGTTGTGGTTCACTGACGGTGTAGTGGTTCACTGACGGTGTTGTAGTTCACTGGCGGTGTTGTCGTTCACTAACGGTGTTATTTTCACTGACGGTGTTATTTTCACTGACAGAGTTAGGTTCACGGACGGTGTTGTGGATCACTGACGGTGTTGTCGTTCACTGACGGTGTTATTTTCACTGACGGTGTTGTGGTTCACTGACGGTGTTGTGGTTCACTGACGGTGTTGTGGTTCACTGATGGTGTTTGGTTCACTGACGGTGTTGTGGTTCACTGATGGTGTTGTGGTTCACTGACGGTGTTGTGGTTCACTGATGGTGTTTGGTTCACTGACGGTGTTGTGGTTCACTGATGGTGTTTGGTTCACTGACGGTGTTGTGGTTCACTGACGGTGTTGTGGTTCACTGATGTTTGGTTCAATAACTCTGTGTGGTTCACTGATGGTGTTTGGTTCACTGACGGTGTTAGGTTCACTGATGGTGTTGTGTTTCACTGACGGTGTTGTGGTTCACTGAATGTGTTGTGGTTCACTGACGGTGTTGTGGTTCACTGATGGTGTTTGGTTCACTGGTGTTTGGTTCAATAACGCTGTGTGGTTCACTGACAGTGTTGTGGTTCACTGATGGTGTTTGGTTCACTGACGGTGTTGTGGTTCACTGACGGTGTTGTGGTTCACTGATGTTTGGTTCAATAACTCTGTGTGGTTCACTGACAGTGTTGTGGTTCACTGATGGTGTTTGGTTCACTGATGGTGTTGTGTTTCACTGACGGTGTTGTGGTTCACTGAATGTGTTGTGGTTCACTGACGGTGTTGTGGTTCACTGATGGTGTTTGGTTCACTGACGGTGTTGTGGTTCACTGATGGTGTTTGGTTCACTGACTGTGTTGTGGTTCAGTGACGGTGTTGTGGTTCACTGACGGTGTTGTGGTTCACTGACGGTGTTGTGGTTCACTGACGGTGTTGTGGTTCACTGATGGTGTTTGGTTCACTGACAGTGTTTGGTTTACTGATGGTGTTGTGGTTCACTGACGGTGTTGTGGTTCACTGATGGTGTTGTCGTTCACTGACGGTGTTGAGGTTCACTGACGGTGTTGTGGTTCACTGACGGTGTTGTGTGTTCACTGACGGTGTTGTGGTTCACTGACGGTGTTGTGGTTCACTGACGGTGTTGTGGTTCACTGACGGTGTTGTGGTTCACTGATGGTGTTTGGTTCACTGACGGTGTTTGGTTTACTGATGGTGTTGTGGTTCACTGACGGTGTTGTCGTTCACTGATGGTGTTGTCGTTCACTGACGGTGTTATTTTCACTGACAGAGTTAGGTTCACGGACGGTGTTGTGGTTCACTGATGGTGTTGTGGTTCACTGACGGTGTTGTGGTTCACTGACGGTGTTGTGGTTCACTGACAGTGTTGTGGTTCACGGACAGTGTTTGGTTTACTGATGGTGTTGTGGTTCACTGACGGTGTTGTGGTTCACTGACGGTGTTGTGGTTCACGGACGGTGTTTGGTTTACTGATGGTGTTGTGGTTCACGGACGGTGTTGTGGTTCACTGACGGTGTTTGGTTCACTGACGGTGTTTGGTTTACTGATGGTGTTTGGTTTGCTGATGGTTTTGTGGTTCACGGACGGTGTTGTGGTTTACTGACGGTGTTTGGTTCACTGACGGTGTTTGGTTTACTGATGGTGTTTGGTTTGCTGATGGTGTTTGGTTCACTGACGGTGTTTGGTTTACTGATGGTGTTTGGTTTGCTGATGTGTGTGCTTTACGGATGGTGTTTGGTTCACTGGTGTTTGGTTCAGTAACGCTGTGTGGTTCACATGGTGTTTGGTTCACTGATGGTTTTTGGTTCACTGATGGTGTTGTGGTTCACTGATGGTGTTGTGGTTCACTGACGGTGTTTGGTTTACTGATGGTGTTTGGTTTGCTGATGTGTGTGGTTCACTGACGGTGTTAGGTTCACTGACGGTGTTTGTTTCACTGATGGTGTTTGGTTTGCTGATGTGTGTGGTTCACTGACAGTGTTAGGTTCACTGACGGTGTTAGGTTCACTGACAGTGTTGTGGTTCACTGATGGTGTTTGGTTCACTGATGGTGTTGTGGTTCACTGACGGTGTTGTGGTTCACTGATGGTGTTTGGTTCACTGATGGAGTTGTGGTTCACTGACGGTGTTGTGGTTCACTGAGGGTGTTTGGGTCGCTGATGGTGTTTGGGTCGCTGATGGTGTTTTTTTTCACTGATTGTGTTTGGTTCACTGATGCTGGGTGATTAACATCAACAGCACTTTTTATGGATTTAAGTTGGCTGTGCCCTGTAATGAGGTTTGGGAATAGTTGGTCTCTGTGTGTGTGTGTGTGTGTGTGTGTGTGTGTGTGTGTGTGTGTGTGTGTGTGTGTGTGTGTGTGTGTGTGTGTGTGTGTGTGTGTCTGCTTACGCATGTGCCAGATTGTGAGAATCTCATACAAAATTGACTCAGATTAATTCAATCCTGTACCTCTATAGCTTCTTACTCTCAATACGTTACTTTATTGGTATCCTACATTATGTGACATATTGATTACACCATCGGTTTAGAAAATATATGAATACTTTTTGGCATCTCAGTATGATAAAGTGTACAATGCGCTTGAGCTATTCCGCAATAAATGTTAGGTAAACGAAGCCTTAATTGCTCATTTTCAATGACAGCAAGCGATGGATTGAGCAGCAATGAGATTTGTCCAGAGAACAAGTCAGCGCATCAATGCTCAGATCAGAAAACCCAGCTACGCTGCAAAGAAGCATAATGAAACTGTTTATCACCTGCACAGGGATTTTGTGCTTTATATACAGTGCCTTCGGAAAGTATTTAGACAATTTACTTTTTCTACATTCTGTTACGTAAAAAATATGTAAAACAGTAATACCTTATTTACATATGTAAGTATTCAGACTCTTTGCTATGAGACTCGAAATTGAGCTCAGGTGCATCCTGTTTCTTTTGATCATCCTTGAGATGTTTCTAGAACTTGATTGGAGTCCACTTGTAGTAAATTCAATTGTTTGGACGTGATTTGGAAAGGCATACACCTGTCTACGCAAGATCCCACTGTTGACATTGCATGTCAGAGCAAAAAGCAAGCCATGAGGTTGAA
Organism: Oncorhynchus clarkii lewisi; assembly: GCF_045791955.1. Taxonomy (NCBI): domain Eukaryota; kingdom Metazoa; phylum Chordata; class Actinopteri; order Salmoniformes; family Salmonidae; genus Oncorhynchus; species Oncorhynchus clarkii. The sequence goes on along the minus strand of NC_092167.1, from coordinate 41,620,347 downwards.
GGAATTGTCTGTAGAGTTCAGAGACAGGATTGTGTTGAGGCACAGATCTGGGGAAGGGTAACAAAAAATGTCTGCAGCATTGAAGGTCCTCAAGAACACAGTGGCCTCCATCATTCTTAAATGGAAGAAGTTTGGAACCACCAAGATTCTTCCTAGAGCTGGCTGCCAGGCCAAACTGAGCAATCAGGGGAGAAGGGCTTTGGTCAGGGAGGTGACCAAGAACCCGATGGTCACTCTGACAGAGCTCTTTAGTTCCTCTGTGGAGATGGGAAAGCCTTTCAGAAAGACAACCATCTCTGCAGCACTCCACCAATCAGGCCTTAATGGTAGAGTGGCCAGATGGAAGCCACTCCTCAGTAAAAGGCACATGACATCCCGCTTGGAGTTTGCCAAAAGGCACCTAAAGGACTCTCAGACCATGAGAAACAAGATTCTCTGGTCTGATGAAACCAATATTCAACTCTTTGGCCTGAATGACAAGCATCACGTTTGGAGGAAACCTACGGTGAAGCCTGGGGGTGGCAGCATCATGCAGTGGGGGTATTTTTCAACAGCATGGTCTGGGAGACTAGTCAGGGTCGAGACAAAAATTATCGGAGAAAAGTACAGAGAGATCCTTGTATAGAACCTGCTCCAGAGTGCTCAGGACCTCAGACTGGGGCGCAGGTTCACCTTCCAAAAGGACAATGACCCTACACAGCCAAGACAACGCAGGAGGGGCTTTGGGACAAGTCTCTGAATGTCCTTGAGTGGCCCAGACAGAGCCTGGACTTGAACCCGATCGAACATCTCTGGAGAGACCTGAAAATAGCTGTGCAGCGACGCTCTTCATCCAACCTGACAGAGCTTGAGAGGATCTGCAGAGAAGAATGGGAGAAACCCCCCAAATGCACATGTGCCAAGCTTGTAGCATCATACCCAAGAAGACTCGAGGCTTTAATTGCTGCTAAAGGTGCTTCAACAAAGTACTGAGTAAAGGGTGTTATGCTTATGCTTATGTAAATTTGACATTTATTTTTTTATTTTTTTATAAATTAGCAAACATTTCTAAAAAAGTGTTTTTGCTTTGTCATTATGGGGTATTGTGTGTATATTGTTGAGGGGAAAAAAACTATTTGATCACTTTTAGAAATAGGCAGTAACCTAACAAAATGTGGAAAAAGTCAAGGGGTCTGAATACTTTCCGAAGGCACTGTGAGTCTCCGTATTCCATTGATACCCAGGCTATTTGCTCACTGAGCTGGAGCTGCATGCCATGTTTTGAGGGGAATTACGATGTTGTAATAGGAATCAATTACATAGCGCTCAGTCTATTGTCGTGTTAAATAGAAAGGCGGGTGTAGCGCTACTATTGTCTTCTTGAGGACATTACATATAATATATTCGGTGCTGAGGAGCACAGTTGGTTTGGCACGAGAAGGAATGAGCTGTCAGGGCACATTTAAGGTAAATAAAAGAGGGTCAGAAATGGCCCTGGTTCCAGTACACCAATATGATATCATTATATCTTGGCTGACAAGGTGATACGTTTCTCCCAGAATGCGTCACTTCGGTCCCGTGGCAACAAGATGGAAACTTTTACCAAATGCAGGTGAGACTTTGCAGCGTCATCAAATCCAAAATTCATAGCTGGATGGCATATTTATCTGACCTCTTATCTAGCTTGCAGGGTGGGCATGCATTTGTTCCAGCCCTGCAAGCACACATATATTCCACTAATCATCAAATAGACGGCAATGATAGTTGAATATTTAAGGGCGTGATACAACTGAGGCTGAAACAAAGGTTGCCAAAAATGGTCCTATAGCATGCTCCGTGCATAGCTGTGGATATGACCTGGTTTTACATGCTTTATCCCAGAGTCCTTCAAACCCTTTCTGCATGTAAACCAGTGTAATTTCCCTCACACGTTACGGTGTGTCAAAAATAACACTGGCTGAGCAACTGAAGTGAAAACAGCCAATTTCCCACCATCACAAACTTCAAGATGCAACCTTTCATTACATCTCCCAGATCCACTTCCATTGTCATCAGACTCATCAACACTGGACATTCCTTTTGGTCTCTTACAATGGGATACGTGAGGAAATGTAAGCCTGATGCACTGATGGAAAGGTGCCCTGCTACACTTCAGAAGGATAACTACACTAAACATTGCACCAAATCTGTGTTAACATTTTAGGATGATGTATAATTTACTCATTTATATTAGATTCAAATAAAATACATTTAAATAAATAGAACGACCCACTCCATTTACCCATTATTAAGAGTGCATTGTCTGCTTTTTCAGAAATCAATGGTAAAAAGGCAATAGCTTATGGTGCAGCTCTGGGGAATTGGCTTCACTGATTCTGCCCTCTCCAGCATGAAGAAACCATGATCATACAATATGTACCACGGATTAGAGCATATAGGTTTAAGCGACTTGGATTGGTTCACTGACCCAGCACACACAGTATAATGGATTATCATTGGCTATGATCTGGATAGAATCCTTTCATGTTGACAGAGAGAAAAAGCCGAAGCCCAAGAGTCAATAGAACTCTTAACAAAGCCCCTCGCCTCTCTCATCCTCAGCCTGTGTTCTTGATCCACATGTGATCTTAGTGGTATTACCTTGTAGTCACTGTTGCCTTGACATATCCTGTCTTGTGCCAGGTGTTACCTCCAAAGCCTCCAATGTCAGGCTTGTAGCCCATAAGGTGTTGCAGCCATGAGGACATGATCCAGACCTCGTATGTGTTAAACGAATAGGCTTTACCATGTAATGCTGGCGCCGGGACAAAATGTCTTGGGCCTTGTTCAAAGTAAAGGGCTCTAGAAGTGTTAGCCACCTAGTTATATGTTTGGCAGCACTTTGAGAAAATGTGCTGCCTTTGACTGGCGCTCCATTCATCTAATAGGATTGTTTCATTCTCTGGCTCAGTATAAAACATCATCAATATCTCATCCGAACAAGGCTTGGCATGTCACACAACAAAGATTCTTAGAAAGACTTTCATGATGGGTAGTCAGCTGAAGGCAGGTTAGTCTTCCATGATGGGTAGTCAGGTGAAGGCAGGTTAGTCTTTCATGATGGGTAGTCAGCTGAAGGCAGGTTAGTCTTTCATGATGGGTAGTCAGCTGAAGGCAGGTTAGTCTTTCATGATGGGTAGTCAGGTGAAGGCAGGTTAGTCTTTCATGATGGGTAGTCAGGTGAAGACAGGTTAGTCTTTCATGATGGGTAGTCAGGTGAAGACAGGTTAGTTTTTCATGATGGGTAGTCAGCTGAAGGCAGGTTAGTCTTTCATGATGGGTAGTCAGGTGAAGACAGGTTAGTCTTTCATGATGGGTAGTCAGGTGAAGACAGGTTAGTCTTTCATGATGGGTAGTCAACTGAAGACAGGTTAGTCTTTCATGATGGGTAGTCTGCTGAAGACAGGTTCGTCTTTCATGATGGGTAGTCTGCTGAAGGCAGGTTAGTCTTTGATGATGGGTAGTCAGCTGAAGGCAGGTTAGTCTTTCATGATGGGTAGTCTGCTGAAGACAGGTTAGTCTTTCATGATGGGGTTTCGGCCTTTAAAAAGTGAAATTGAGATGTTATTGATCCTTTAACGAGGAAACAGCAAACGTCAATCACCAGAGAGTCATTCGAACAAGGCCAAGCTTGGATGAGACGGTGTGTGTGTCTTTGTGTGTATGGTACAGTTGAAGTCGGAAGTTTACACACACCTTAGCCAAATACATTTAAACTCAGTTTTTCACAATTCCTGACATTTAACCCTAGTAAAAATTCCCTGTCTTAGGTCAGTTAGGATAACCACCATTTTAAGAATATGAAATGTCTGAATACTAGTAGAGAGAATGATTTATTACAGCTTTTATTTTTCCCAGTGGGAAAAGTGGGTCAGAAGTTTGCATACACTCAATTAGTATTCGGTAGCATTGCCTTTAAATGGTTTAACTTGGGTCAAACGTTTCAGGTAGCCTTCCACAAGCTTCCCACAATAAGTTGAGTGAATTTTGGCCCATTCCTCCTGACAGAGCTCGTGTAACTGAATCAGATTTGTAGGCCTCCTTACTCAGCTTTTTCAGTTCTGCCCACAAATTTTTTACGGCAGTTTTGGAGCAGTGGCTTCTTCCTTGCTGAGCGGCATTTCAGGTTATGTCTATATAGGACACGTTTTACTGTGGATATAGATACTTTTGTACCTGTTTCCTCCAGTATCTTCACAAGGTCCTTTGCTGCTGTTCTGGGATTGATTTGCACTTTTCACACCAAAGTACGTTCATCTCTAGGAGACAGAATGTGTCTCCTTCCTGAGCGGTATGATGGCTGCGTGGTCCCATGGGGTTTATACTAGCGTACTTTTGTTTGTACAGATGAACGTGGTACCTTCAGGCATTTGGAACTTGCTCCCAAGGATGAACCAGACTTGTGGAGGTCTACAATTGTTTTTCTGAGGTCTTGGCGGATTTCTTTTGATTTTCCCATGTTGTCAAGCAAAGAGGCACTGTGTTTGAAGGTAGGCCTTGAAATACATCCACATGTACACAGGTGTATGTAACCTTCTGACCCACTGGAATTGTGATACAATGAATTATAAGTGAAATAATCTGTCTGTAAACAATTGTTGGAAAAATTACTTGCGACATGCACAAAGTAGATGTCCTAACCGACTTGCCAAAACTATAGTTTGTTAACAAGACATTTGTGGAGTGGTTGAAAAACGAGTTTTAATGACTCCAACCTAAGTGCATGTAAACTTCTGACTTCAACTGTATGTGTTTACATGCACAACATTGTGTGTGTTTGTCTGAGACAGATGGAGAGGGAGATAGTGACAGGTTACATGACAGGTGGTGAGTTCAGGAAGTGCTTGTGACGATGCTGAATTTTCCATCTCCTTTTAGGTCAGGCAGAGAGGAGGGGCTGACTACACTGTGTATGAAAGAGCTGTTGGATTCCAGACAAATGGACAATCGGAGATACAAACTAAGAAAGGCCCAAGAGAAATATCCAGGCACATACTCTCTAGTAGTATTTAAAACGTTTTGAACCAGCAGCTAGCTGTGATGTCATCACCAGTTAGTCTCAGGCAAATTAATGATGACGACCAATGTTTGATGATGCAACCACAAGCAACATCAAGCCAAACAATAATATTCTGTTAAGCTGAACACTGAGGCAATACCTCCAGTACCGCCCTTAAAATTCTGTAGAAATTTGCTCTGGCCAAAAGCCAGTTCCCTTGATTCAACTGTATATCTTATCACATGGACAAATTGAGGTAACCAACTTGGAACAATTAACATCATAACACATGTAGGTATATTGCCAGGAAACAGTATTTTTTATAAACATAGTTAAATGGAGACGACAACGTTAACTACCTCTTGTTACTTTTTCTTGCATGAATGGGTGATCTGAGAGGCTCTGAATACAGAGGGGCAGGCAAAACGGTGAGAGAGGACGAGAAAGAGAGAGAGATGGGGCTAAAACCAGTGCTAATCTCCTATATTCCTCTTTCAGCTGTGATCCTCACAGGTGGCTGGCAGCTGGCTGACGCTCCCTCCATTAACGGCCCTCTAATGATGCTAACTACTGGACCCAGTGCCAGGCTACCGTAGCGCTACACCGACAACCACCACACAGCTAAACACACAGGGCCCGCTGCCAAAACTCCCTTAATTGCTGCAGTTCGTATCTTATTCTGTCCCGGAAATGGGTTCAACTAACAGCCAAGAAGAGGTTGTGTTGTTCGTGGAGTGAGAACTCAATTGCGATGGATCCCTGTTTTTTTGTGTCAAACTCACTCGTACTTGGAATCCAGTGGAGGCTGCTAAGGGGAGGATGGCTCATAATAATGCTGGAGCAGAGCAAATGGAATGGCATCAAACACATGGAAACCATGGAAACCATGTGTTTGATGTATTTGATACCATTTCACTTATTCTGCTCCAACCATTATCACAAGCCCGTCCTCTCCTATTAAGGTTCCACCAACCAACCCCCTGTGTTGGAATCAATTGGGCCAATTGGGCTATGATTCTTCTCGAAAGACTGATAGCCGGTAACATTGACCCTCCTCCCTTCTCCCCCCTCAGTCTCCTCCCCCCACAGGACCCCTCCCCCTCCAGAGCCGTTGCCCTCAGGCGAACATATCGACAGCCCTGCATCCCCAGGAAGACCAGGGATGTGCCCAACTCCACCTCCACCACCTCCTCTTCCACGTCTCCTATAACCAAAACTGACCTCTATATATTCTCCTCAAGTAGTGACAGCAGACATAAAAATGGGTTGCCCTGTTTCGAGGGAAGTACGTAACCAAATAAAAAGGACTAGCCGAGCGCTCTGCTGGGGACGAGACATTTGGAGTGCAGTTGTTGTCAGGGATTTTTTCAGGACCTCAAAAGAACAAGGCATCATGGTTTTCACTTTCAACTCAGGCATATTTGTATAAATGTTTTATGAAGTGTTGGTGAAGTTAGAAAAGTTGAATGGAAATCGATTTTTTGCTTGTTTGGTATTCACAGTTTGGTTTGGTACACAGTTTGGTAAAATGTTTTACAGACCACAATGTAATTTATGTTCCCTTTTCGTAGGCTACAATTCATCTCAATTGATAGAAAATGTTGAATATTCGAAACTAGCGACAAAACCGATTCAATAGATACTCAAAATCAACCTACAGGTAAGGGAGAGTGGGTGGGCTAAGTTCAGCCATTTTTGACATTCAGCATCACTCCCTCAGTGGAAATGTAGTATTATTTCTAACAAAGATATCTACATCGATATACAGTGCATTCAGAAAGTACTCAAAGACCTTTATTTATTCCACATTTTGTTTTTACAGCCTTTATTCAAACTTGATTAAGTAGCTTTTTTTCCCCCTCACCCATCTATACACACTACCTCGTAATAACTAAATGAAAACATGTTTTTTTAAATGTTTGTACATTTATTGAAAATGAAAACCAGAAATATCTCATTTATATAAGTATTCACACCCGAGTCAATACTTTGTGGAAGCACCTTTGGCGGCAAATACAGCTTTGAGTCATCTTGGGTATGTCTGTATCAGCTTTGAGTCATCTTGGGTATGTCTGTATCAGCTTTGAGTCATCTTGGGTATGTCTGTATCAGCTTTGAGTCATCTTGGGTATGTCTGTATCAGCTTTGAGTCATCTTGGGTATGTCTGTATCAGCTTTGAGTCATCTTGGGTATGTATGTCTGTATCAGCTTTGAGTCATCCTGGGTATGTCTGTATCAGCTTTGAGTCATCTTGGGTATGTCTGTATCAGCTTTGAGTCATCTTGGGTATGTCTGTATCAGCTTTGCACATCTGGATTTGGGGATTTACTCCCAATCTTCCTTGCAGCCAAAGAACTGTGGAGTTCTGTCAAATGGTTCTTGGTGACCTCCCTGACCAATGTCCTTCTTGACCGGTTGGTCAATTTGGTCAGACGGCCAGCTGTCTGGGTCGTTCCATTTCTTTGATGGAGACCACTGTGCTCTTGGAAACGGTCTTCATACACTTCCCCAGATAGATGTCTCAGATCTACGGACAGTTCCTTGGACTGCATGGTATAGTTTCTGCACTGTCAGTTGTGGGAGTTTATATAGACAGGTGGGTTTCTTTCTAAATCATGTCCAAACAGTTAAATTGCCCACAGGTGGACTCCAATCAAGTTCTAGTGACATCTGAAAGATGATCAAAGGAAATTGGATGCACCTGAGCTCAATTTGGAGGTTCATAGCAAATGGGTGTGAATACTTATGTAAATTAGATTTCTGTATTTCATTTTCAATAAATTAGCAAACATTTCTAAAAACATAACTTTGTCATTATGGGGTATTGTGTGTAGATATGTGTAATCTAGTTTAAATTCAGGCTGGTGATGCCTATCTACAAGCATTTCAGTGCACCTGCGATAACATCTGCAAAGCTGTGTTAGCGACCAATAAACTTTGAGTTGATTTGACATATATTTCAGGACGTTATGTATCCATGGAAAATATCTGAACTCATGTAAACATTACAGTTTTAAAAACGTAGCTTGTCCAAAACAAAGTGGTCTTTTGGCTAAACTTACCCGGGTATGGGGTAAGTATGGGGTAAGTTGAGCCGCAGGACAGGGTAAATTAAGTCATCTACATATGTCTGTACTGAATGAATAATTACCACTACCTTTTTTAAAATCATGTCTATCTTTATTTCCCAAACACAATTCAACACATCCATTTTAAGCATATGTTAACACATGCTTAACACCTAACAAACACTTTGTACTTTTTAAAAACACTTTTTAACATAGGCCCTGTTGTTACCTTATATCCCAGCGATAATACCTTGCATTACACCTGGGAAGAAAACACTTCAATTTGCTCAACTTACCATTGGCTTAACTTACCCCGTGGCTATTGGTTCAATTTACCCCAAGGCAAACAAGGATGTGCTTTCATACTAGCTTTAGGACCTCATATTGAAGGTTATACAGATCCCAACTGATGTGTAGAACAATCTTAAAAGTATCTACTTTGGTTGAGATACAAGCATCATGAAACCTCTAACACGATAAATAAATTGAACTTTGTGAAAATCTGTTTTCTTTACTTAACTTGTTTACCACATTTTCCATGTGGTTTCTTCACAGACTCCATTAAATGATGACCTCTTAACTAAATATTTGGTCAAACTATTAATTTTGTGTATGGTTTCCTAGAAACAAGGGCGGCTCAACTTACCCCTTTGGCTCAACTTACCCCACTCTCCCCTACTGTATTAAAAGAGAAAATAAAGATGAAAATAATTGTCTGTTTTCTACCACCTCCAATCAGCCTGGATTAGGGACAAGTACAGTACATCCCAAACGACCTATACACCCAGTATGTAGCATTTGTACTGTGGAAATGTAATGTTGTTCATTGTAACCCAGAGCAGGGCTGTTGGTTTGTGTGTGGTTCAGTGTGTATGTGGACCAACAGATGTCAAATTA